>NW_017731354.1:865504-910523 GCF_001890085.2 Hipposideros armiger
GGGGCCGGCACTTGCTGCCTGAGCTCCTTGGCCCAACCTCCTTTGTGTGGGTCCCGTTTCCAGATGGGCTGTCCCTCTGGCTGTGACCGACAGGCACCCCCTGCAGGTCCCAGTGGGATTGAAAAGGGGAAAGCAGGTCTCTGGCCATGAGTTTCCTCCAAGTTCCAAGTAGCCTGGCTGGTAGGGTGAGCTGCTTAGGGAGCAGGCTGTGCCGAGCTTGGTCAGGGGAACTGTGCCCATCCCGAGCCGACGGTGGGTGCACTCACATGGAAGTGGGGGAACGCATGGCGTTCCCAAAGAGGAGGAGTGACCTCCAGAGAGACCAGCCACAGACGCGTCCCAGAGTGGACAGGCCTCTGTGGAGAGCTTCTAGAGCAGTGTTAGTGTTTCTGAGTTTCCCTGAATTTCCTTCCTACTAGTTGCCTATGTTCGCAGTGCTGCCAGCTAGCTTCCCTGAAGGACACGGGCAGGCCGGACGGAGAGCGCAGGGTGTGGGCAGATGCCCACCAGCAGCTCCTTTCCAGCTTCTACATTTGTGGCCCTGAACCTGGGGTGCAGACACAGAGCAGGGCCTCTTTCCATAGACTTACCCCACGTCTGGGAGCAGAGCAGGCCCTGCCCTGGGGCACTGCCATGGGCCCTGCTGATGCAGCCCCAGCTCTGTGCCCGGGCGTCTGGGTCCTGGGTAAGCACATCATCACTACAATTACAGAATCGCTCCTGCGTTCCCGGTGAGGGGGGACAGGTCCCCAGGGCCTCCGCCTCCTTCTGACGGCGCCCTCCTTTCAGGCAGGTGCTCTGATTAAGAGTCTTCAATAGCTTATTTCATTAAGTGTCACTGTAGGGATTGCCGAGACAACAAGACCCCTTCGACATTGATTTTGTTGGTGATTGCAACCCTAAACTTGAAGGGACAGCTAAAAGGTACTTCACTCTCTAAGCTTTGCTCCATCCTGACCCATTATCAATTGAGTTGAAATATGTCAGCACGGGAGATATTGAGTGTATTATTTTTAGGAGGGTCGCTGAGTGGGCAGAGCACATGCATTTACCTATCTGAGTGCTATCCAAAGACTTATGATTTATTGATTCGTATAGCGCCCTCATCTACATCAAGATGTTCTCCACAGAGCGCCACGTCCCAGAGGGGCGGTCACCTGCAGGGTGGGCACGTTCCACGTCATCAGCCCGTGGGGCTCTGAGAAGGCCTTCCCCTGAGTGGGAAGCCCAGCCTGCTGACCAGGGTTTCTTGTGTGGGAAGGACAGCATGAAGGGGCTGAGTGTGGAAGCAGCAGCCAACCAGCTGTCTTCTGAGAGGGCAGCAAGACACTTCTAACTAAAGACGAGGCCCTGGGAGGCACACGTGGGCTCGAGATGAAGAGGTACGGGAGCCTGGGGCAGCAAGGACGCTTGGCCACAGTGCTCTGGGAACTCTGGCCGTCAGGAGAGCAGTGGCGCCTTAGCAGGCTGAGACCTGGGGCCACATGGGTGAGAGTGGGGCCCCACATACACTCCAGTGCAGTTTGCACACGGAGACGCTGGCTTCCAGCTGTGCGTCCCAGACGAGCCCAGCACCTTTGAGAAGGACTCTGACGGGCGCCCTGCCGCCTCCTGCTCACGCACCTCTGCGTTCTCCCGGCGGTGTTCTGCCTGCCTGCCCTCCCCCGGCTGCCGCGCTGCCCACCCCCTGGCTGTGAGCAGCCCAACTGTCCGTCTCTGGTGCATTTTAATCTCCATTGCAGTGCTGCTGGGGCTTTAGGAGGGGGAGGGAGACACCCAAAGCAGACAGACAAACAACCTGAACCAGCAGGCTGCAAGGGGTGAAGCTGCAGTAGGTTTAGAGTCTGTCCCCCACAGGCCGGTCAGCTCCTGCCTTCCCGTGGTCCCCACTTCCTGTTCACACCGCTCTGCACTCATGCCCATTGGGAGTGACAGAGACACGACCATCACGGCAAACCAGGGGACATATCCTTGTGCGTCTCGTCTTCTCCCCCGAAGGCTCTGACGGCCCTTTGCTTCCCTCCCCGCTTTTGCAGGTGCCTGCGCATGCATCCTGGGGCTTTCGTTTGGCTCTGTGGTCAGGCAGCTGCTGCATTCAGGAGACATGGTTTGTGGACGTGGACGCGGCCTTATCAGCTCTGTTTCTCTGCTGAGTGTTATCAGCACAGCTCTGGGAAGCACTGGTGTTGGGGAGGACAGGTGCAGTGTTGCTGCAAAGTTCGGGTGATGGAGGGGCCGGTGCTGAAAGACACATCAAGATAGCAGGTATCCTGAGGATGTTCTCCATAAGATTAAGCAGCAGGAGTGGGTCAGACCTGGAATCCATGGGCCCAGTGTGCGTGTAGAGGAGTATAAGTGTGCGGGGTTCTTCGTCACAAAGGGGTGAGGCCCTTCCGTCTGTGTGGCAGCCAGGGTTCTCATTTCACAGAGGGGCAAGTAGCTTCTGTGGACTCATGCTAGGCGATGCACTGGGGACACTGCAAGTGGCCCGATGGCTTTCAATGCCATGCTGGGGGAGGGGCGGCAGAGAGAGCAGGAATATCTGAGGGGTCGTCCCCCACAAGCCCTCATGGGCCCAGAGAAAACCAGGTCCTGTGCTAGCCCTGAAGACCTCCGTTCTCTCGAGTTCCCTGGAGCCTGTTTCAAATTCTGGTGAAGGAAAAGCGGGAGGCACAGCATTTGGCCACATTTCAGTTTTTTAGACGAAGTCAGAGACAAAGGGGACAGCCTCACCTGTCATCGGGGTGCTTTTGGGCCTAGAATGCAGGTAGGTGGCCCATGGAGAGCCTGGGAGGCCCATAAATTAGATGTAAGAGAAAGGGGCTCCCCCTGTGAAGGGGCATAGATTTCATTATATTCTCAGAGGAGACGGTGACCCCAAGGAGTGGAGATGTGCCCCATACTGCTTGTGAACCATGCACTGAAGTCCGAATGACACAGCTGGAACCCGGCCTCTTGTGCTCGCATGGCCACACCATGCTCTGCACTCACTGAGAGGGACAGTGACCATCCCCTAGAGAGGCACCCTTGGGACAGCGGGCAGCAACACCCGGTGGGGGCAGGCTTGACCTTCTCTCAGGATCATTTTCTTACCTGCAAAATGGGTGCAGTGCACCCAGCCCAGCTGCCTTGTGGGGCTGCCCTGAAGGCTACAGGAGCGCAGGGGGCTCTGCTGCCCGCAGGCCTTCCTCACAGCCCCACGGTCTCCATCTCCCAGCCCCGCCTCTGTCACTGAGCCTGGACGGGCGGACAGGTCACCAGGTGGCTCTCCAGCTCCCCCACCTCCAGACTCCAGACCATCACCTTTTATGAAGACTCAAGGGCAGCTGGGGGTGGGGGAAGCACATTGTAATTTAATAGGGAGAATAATTCACGTGCTTATAATGAAATGCGACAAGCAGAACATAACAAGTAAATACACCACAAACTATGTTGCAAGCCTCTGAGGTAACGGCACATAACTAGTTTTAGTTGCTTTTTTTATCTATTATGAGGAATGTCAAGCATTTGACAACAGTATTTAATAAAAAATACTATAATTTGTGTTTAAGCGATAGCAATAGATATTACATTTATTTTATTTCTATCCAAGGAGGCAGGTTTGGGATTTCTTAAAGGAATTAGGAAATACAAAGTGAGAGGTTTAATGGGCCTGGGTTCCCCAGGGCTGGCACATGGGGACACAGGAAGCTGGGGGCGGGTCATGTGTCCCCCCTGTGCCAGCCCCAGTGGGGAACTGAGAGAAATAGGACCTCACATGCCAGGAAAAATACCCAGGGCTGGGCTGGGGGCTATGCCGGGCACCTTCTCACATGGTCCCTGCAGGAGCCCCAGCCTTGGTCCCCCTAGGGTAGGGACCCAGGACACATTCAGAGAACACGTGACTCTGGAACAAGCCTCATTAGTGAGCCCTGGGGATACGCACAGGGCTGTTGGAGCTCCATCACTACTGACAGTGAGAGATCAGAGGCCAGAAATCAGTCCCAGAGCAGAGCAAGGACACGGACGCACATGTGCGAGTGTGTAGACCTCACAAACGCAGTGGTGAGGGAAGAGCAAAGGCTTGTGGGATTTAGACACTGGCATGTGAGGATGTGTGTGCATGTGTGCACACACGTACGAATGTGGATCACAGGATATGCAGCACAGTCACGCTGTGGCTACCCCGGGATAGAGAGTGCAGTGGCATCCAAGGGGCGAAAGGACCTGAAGGTAACCCACAGACAGCACTCAAAATTGCTGCTAATACCGCTGCAAAATATGGCAGGTGCTCATACTTGTTAATTCTGGGTGTGAGTAACCTAGGTATTGCCAATTCTCTGTACTTCTTTTTTATTGCCCCCCCCCCAAAAAAAATGATGGGCAAGAGAGGAGAGCGTTAAGACAGCAGTGTAACTAGGAGAGGCCCTATGGGCCAGAGACCGGACGGACGTGGGGCTGGTGCTGGGCAGGCCAGGGCCCTGTCTGGCCTGACTTGGTGCATGCAGAGAGGAAGGTAGGGTTCGCACATCCCCAGGGCCGTTCCGGCTCTGACATCCTGCTGAGCAGCCCTGTCTGAGCTCAGGGAGGAGGAGGCCAGAGGGGCTGGTCACCCAACTTGAGAAGGCCAAAAAGGACTTGGACAGGAGGAAGGACATGGGTTGTGTGACTTGCATGAGTGGGCATCTGTACAAGAGGGAGCAACAGAGGACTGGGCTATTGGGACAGGCCCTCAGTCCCTGGGCAGCAAGGCGAGGCGTCGCTTGGGTCACTGTCTCCATGTGGTCCACCGGGAAGGACCAGTCTCATGCAGCCCTGAGCAGGAGCCACTGCTCGTCCCCCCGCACGACACCACCGCAGTGGAACATCAGCCCAATGACCAGATTTTTCAAGTGTCCAAGAGAAACTGAGATAAATCCCTCCTTACATGAAACCTCTGAATTCCCAGAGGTTTGCTCAGCTCATTAGTTGAGCTGTATTGGGCCTCCTGAGATGGGCAAGGCTACCTGAGCCGGAAGAACCTCCCACCTGTGCGGTGGAGCAGGAAGAACCTCGAGAGAAGGCCTCCTCGGCTCGTCCTTCCTACACTGAGCCACCGGCTGTCCAGGCAGCCAGGCCGCTTCACAGCCGCCTCCAAAGCCCCCAAGTCTCCATTTCCTGAGGAGCCGAATAGGAGGCCTTGGTGCAGGTCGTGGGTAGTTGGGAAGATTAGACCATATGCAGGAGCATGGGGACACAGCCAGGAAGCGGCACCACTGCTGTTCCCCGTGCCGGGCCTGCGGAGGTTTGTCACTCCAAACGAGGCTGGCAAGAATCCCTCTCTCATAGCTTTGAGCAGGCAATGGAGTGAGACCAGTCATGACCGTCACACAGATGGGCCCCTGTCCTGCCCCATCCCGGTGGCCATCACCAGGCAGCCACACTGAGGGAGGGCCTGGGCACCCACCCCCCAGCCTCTCGGCCCAGTGCTCACTTTCAGTTCCCTACCGAGAACCGCTCCAGCTATGGGTGTCCTCACCTGCTGAGACTGCTCCACAGGAAAGGGACCGAGAGTCACCTCTGAAGAAGACGGCAATCAGAGAGTCACTCAGAGGAGCTCTGCAGAGAAAGCAATGGCCACCCTCAGTGTGTGTGTGTGTGTGTGTGTGTGTGTGTGTGTGTGTGTGTGTGTGACCTCACATTGTCTCAGTCAGAGCTCAGTATCGTGAGGGGACAGCTTTGCAGGTGGGGAGCTGCTGCCCGTGGGAGGTGTTCATGCCGAGGCCAGTGGCTCTTTCAGAGAGAGGCGTTAGCGCACTCTGGAGAGAGACCTTACTACCAGCGACATGGAAAGGCTTCTTCCGGTCTAGGTTTCAGAGCTGCGGTAACCAAGTGTCATGGTTGTCCCTGAAATTGAGGTCGGGGCTTCCTCTGAACCCCCGGCCTGCCGACTCTCTGCAGGGCAGAACCAGCACACCAGCAGATGAGGCACAGCCCCTGCCCCGTGGCCTGCCCAGGTAGCACCCGTGGCACAGCCAGAGCAATTAATAACCTTGGCACCTGGATGAGAGGCCCTGGCAGGCTTCCCCTAGCCTCCATTTGCCTTCCCACCGTCTGTGAATAAATTAATCCCCTAATACATAATTAACTCGAAGTTGAAAGGTGAAGTCAAACTTAACCAATTTACTGTTCTGGAGCTGGTTTAGTTCGGATCATGTGATTTTAATTCTTTCCGTATGACCAGGTGACGGGGAAGGCGGAAGGGGGAGAGGGAAATGCACAGATTAATTTCGTTCCTTAACCTCCCTAATGCGCCTGCTTGCTCGCATCGTGTTGCAGACAGCAGATCATCACATGATTTATGGGACTGACCGCTGCCTGCATCTCTCAGGCTAATGACACACACACTGGAGTCATTGATTTGTATGAGGAGCCCCCACTCTTCATTTATCACAATTTAATGTAAGAGTTTGCAAAGCAGAGAAAAAATTCACACGGGAAACATGGGCCCATAGGCCCAGCCGCCAACCAGTTATGAATCATTTGCTGCCTTTTAATATATAGACTATTCTGCTCTGGAAAATGCCCCATAAGGTCATGTTCTTCTCCTGAACATCCTGACAATTAAAGTCCCCAAGAAGCTGCTTTAAGATGCATGACCCGCCAGCACCTTTGTTAGCTCACGCTCTCATGTAATGCATGCTATTGATTTGCGTCTGAACTCGCCGGAACCCTTCGTAAGCCATAACCCGCGAAAGTTTCTGAGGGCAGTGTGGCACAACCCAAGGGTGGGATGCCCGGGCCTCCTGTCACGGCCAGCCAGGGCACATGTGGGCGTCGGGCACAGCCCCGTCTCCACACAAACCCCGTGGGGCAGCCCAATGGGCCTTGTGTACCCAAGGGCCAAAGCAACTCACCAAAATTAACGGCATTTGAAAGTAGAGTATTTAATTTCTGCTTATAAAGCGTGGTCACAAATTAATCACTTGGAAGATTCAGAAAAGGAACAAAAGGTCTGATGAGCAACAAGAGAGTCCCGCTTTTCTCAGGCCGGGGAGCCCGCGGGAAAACGTGCAGGACCCGCAAAGGCTCGGGGCAGCCCAGCACATCCTCCTGGATGGACATGTTGGTTCTGTTTCAGGAAGAGAGAGAGAACAAAAACCCAGTTTACTTAAAACACACATGGGCATACTATGTAGTAAAATGGATAACATAATTTTTCAAGATAAAACATAAGCCTTTGAATAAATGTGCTCATGCAAGAAATTTGACCATATCCCAGAGCTGCTAGATTGTCCTGCAAATACAGGTGGGATCTCACCTGTCAACAGCTATGACCCTGCCACTGCATTCGGGCCACAGGCCAGTCTCCAGGCATCCAGGTGGGCTTCTTGGGTTCTAACCAATAGCAACCGCTGCCTTTTCCTTAAGCTGGTGGCTGCATACCATGGTCTTGGTTAACCCTCCCACAGACCCTGTAAGGTCAGCACAGGTGCCACCTTTTCACATGAGGAAACAGTCTCAGAACTCTGGGTCATAAACAAGTTTCATTGAAATAAGAGAATTGAAATTGTAAGGAGTGTGTTCTCTGACCACAATGGAACCAAACTGGAAATCAGTAACAGAAAGACATCTGGGAAATCCACAAACATTTGGAAATTAAACAACATGCTTCTAAATAACCGATGGGTCAAAGACGAAATCACAAGAGGAATGAGAAACACTGTGGCCTGAAAACACTGTGACTAAATGAACAGAGAACACAATCATCCCCACTTACCAGCAGTTTTGCTTTCTGGGATTTTAGTTACCTATGATCTGAAAAATATTAAATGAAAAATTCCAGAAATAAACAATTCAAGAGTTTTAAATTGCTCACTGTGCTGAGTAGTGTGATGAAATCTCTCGCCATTCTGCTCCGTCCTGCTGGGGATGTAAACCCTCCCTTGGTCCCACGTCTCCACGCTGTAGTCACTCCCTGCCTGTGTGTCACTGAGCAGACTCGTATGAGAGAGACAACGTTCACACACCTCAGTATAGCGTATCGTTATAATTATTCTACATTATTCTTAGTTATCCTTGTTCATCTCTTACTAGGCCTAATTTATAAATGAAACTTTATCACAGGTGTGTATGTGTAGGGAAAACATAGTATATATGGGGTTAGGTACTGTCCATAGTTTCAGGCACTGGGGGTCTTGGAATGTATCCCTCATGGATAAGGGAGGGTAACTGCATATCAAAATATGTGTGTTCCCATTAACACAGTGAGTAAGAAAAATTGACGGCACTGAATGCTTGTACCTGAAAAGAAGAGAAGGTCTAAAATCAATTATTTAATCTTCGCTTCAAGAAACGAGGAAAACAAGAACTGAAACCCAAAGTCAGCAGAAAGAAAGGAAATAATAAAGATTAGACATTAATGAAATAGATACAGATATAGATTGAGGAAATCTATAAAGACGAAATCTGTAAAATCAATAAAATTGATAAAGCTCTAGACAGAGTGATCAATCGATAAATAAAGAGATACACATAAATTACCAATATGAGGAGTTAAAGAAGGGACATCCTATGGGCATTAAAAGGAGAATAAGGGAATATTGTGAATGACTTTATCAATAAATTCAGCAACTTATGTGAAACTGACAAATTCCTTGAACAGTACAAACTACCAAAGCACACTCAAGAAGAAGTGGATAACCTGAGTAGCCCTATATCTATTAAAGCAATTGAAATCATGATTTAAAAACTTCTGACAAAGGTAACCTCAGGCCCAGTGATTTCAATGACGGATTCTACCATCCAGTTGTAGAACAAGCCATATAAATTCTGCACAGCCGCAAGTCCAGGAGAGGAACATGCCCAACTCATTTTAAACAGCCAACATGAACCTGATACCAAAGCCAGAAAAAGACATCACACCAAAGGGAACTATACATTAGTATACTGCGTAGATATGCATGCAAACATCCTTAACAAAATTTTAGCAAATGAAATCCAGCAAAATACAAATGTTGATAACACATGATGACTAAATGGGGCTTATGCAAAAACTGGTAGGCTAGTTCAACATTCAAAAATTAACGAATACAGTTTGTCCTATTAAAAAACCGAAAAAAAGAAGAATAACCACATATAGTCAGTTCTGCTTTGACTTGTTTTGGAATTTCAATTTGTTTGGAAACAATTGATATATTAGGAAACAAGTTGAGCAAAACGTGAATTGTGTGTTTGTGCACAGTTGTGTACCTGAGAAGCAGGTGGTGAATGCAGAAACTGCACCCAGGGGGGATACACAGGAGGCACAGAGGCACACACCTCAGACACCTGCCGACAGCTGTGGCTTACCGCTTGGGTCACGAGCCACTCCGGTCCCTCATCCAATTTCAGACGCCCTCTCTTCCACAGCATCCCATCAACTCCTAAGCTCAGCTCTCAGCTTGAGGCCATTTTCAAGGTAAGGTGCCATATTTATTGTAGTATTTATGCATTTCTTAACCATTTCACACGTGTCAAGCAGTGCTACCATTTTTATTAACGTCCCATCTTTTTGTGTCTCTGATGAAGGTTTGGGGTGTTGGGCTCCCCCAGTTTCCCCATAAACCCTGTGGCTTTCATGCAAGATTGTGAATGGAATGGGTTCTCTGCTTTTTAGATGCAGAGAACTTATTTGAAAGAATTCAGTACCAAGTCATGGTAAACATTTATCAAACTTGATAAAAGACTGAAAATGCCTCCACTGAGATTAGGGAGAAGGCAGGATATCTCCTTTCGCTACTCTTATTCAGACTTGTACTAGAGGCCCCATCTAGTATAGTAAATCAAGAAAAAGAAATAAAACGTATACAGATAATATGATGATCTACAAAGAAAATTTAAGGAATCTACAAAATAAGATTGAATTAATAAATGAGTTTAGCAATGTGGCAGGAAATAAGGTCCATATACAAAAATATAAAACAAACAATAAGTAAATTAAAAAAATATTATTTATAATAGTATCAACAATATTAATTAGGGACAAAATTAACTGTGTGCAAGACTTATATGCTGAACACCACAAATTATTGCTTAGATAAAGTAGAAAAGACATATGTAAATTGAGGGATATGCCATATGTAAGGATTGTAAAACTCAATATTATTAATATTTCACTTTTCCTCATATTGACCTAGAATTCCAATAAACATTCCTGCAAACTTAATGTAAAAATTAACAAGGTGAGTTGAAAATTTGTATGGAAATGCAAAGGCCCCATGAAAGTAACACTAACTTTGAAAGGAAAAGTGGGAGTACTTAACTTCTGTATTTTACGAATTCCCATAAAAGCCACAGTAACCAGCCAAGGCACTGCAGTTCTGGGGGGACATGCAGCCCGGTGGGATGGGAGAGAAAGTTCAGAAACAGAACCACACGTGCACAGTAGAAGGAGTACTAACAAAAGTACCAAGTTTGTTCAATGGGGAAAAGAATCTTTATAATAAATCTGCTGAAATAACTACATATCCACATGGAAAATACAAACGTCATCTCTGACCTCAGGCTGTACACAAAAGCTGCTCCTTCTGGAAGAAAACAGAGAGGAAAATCTCTGTGAACTTGGGCTAGACAGAAATTTCTTAGATAAAACACAAAAACACAAACCTTAAACGAAAGAAATGATAAACTGGACTTACCAAAATTAAGAACTTTTACTCCTGGAAAGACAGTTGAGAAAATAAAAAGATAAGCCTTAGACTGGGAGAAAATATTTGCTAAATACACATCTGAGAAAGGACTGCTATCTAGAATATGTAAGGAGCTGGTGCAGCTCAGATGTCAGAAGAGGAGCAACCCAATTTAAAAATAGGCAAAAGCTTTGACCAGACCCTTCACCAGAGTTGCTGGGCAGCTGTCGTGTGTTCTGCACACGGGGACACAGCCCATCACTAGTCCTCAGGGACCTGCCAGGGGGCCACAGTGAGAGGCCTCTGTGTCAACACCAGACGGCACACTCGGAAGACTGCGACACATGACACCCAGTGCTCAAGATGGTGTGGACAGCCGAAACGCATACATACGTCACCGGTGGTGACACAGCCAAGCTTGGAAAAGAGGCAGCGTCTTGTAGAGTTAATATGCATTTATCATGTGACCCAGCACGCCCACTCCTAGCTATTTACTGAAGGCCAGTGAAAACACAGGGCCAGACAGAGACTTGTCCGGACGGCTCAGAGCAGCTTCCTCCCTAATGGCCTCAGACTGGAAACAACTTAAATGCCCACGAGGGGGACTAGAGAAGCGGCCACACGCCCACGGGGACTGCCGCTCTGCCATAAGAAATGACAAACTAATCAAGCAGCATGGCTGAACCTCGGAGCTCTATGCTGAGGTAGATGGCAGGGATAACAGAGGACTTGCTGTGTGATTCGTCGTACGCGAAATTCTAGAAAAGGTGATGCTGGAGTGACCCACAGATCAGTGGGCGCCAGGGGCTGCAGAAGGGGCAAGGAGATAGGGTGCAGGGGCGTACAGGGATGTGGGAGTGGTGGAAACACCCCACATTCTGATTGGGGTGGTGCTGACACAACTGTGTACACCCCACAACTCAGCTGATGGCTGGCACGCTTTCCACAGGTCACACTGCATGTGAAGGCACCGCAGTGAAGACGGTTAAAAGTAAAAGCATGCCAGGCGGCTGGGGAGCCTTGGGACTGAGGAACGGTGCCCGGGCCTCGGACCTCTTGGGGCCTCTGCTGCTGTGAATTGTGTTGAAGCCCGCTTTAGGGCAGAGGGCGGGTCTTAGAGGGCTTCAGGCCAAGGAAAAGCCCTGGGCGTTTCCCGCTGAGCTGCATCTAATCTCTGCTCTGGTCTTAGAAACAGCAAGGGTGCTGGCGAGCTCCTGGGCTCTCCAGAACCAGTGCTTTGTGTCCTCAGCCCCATAATGGGCACTGAACCCCCCTGCCCAACACACAAACCGTTGTGCTGACCCGCCGAGTTACCAAGTGGCAGGAAAGCTCTACCAACTTGAAAGCGCCATGCACGTGTGAACGGGGACATGGGGAGGCTACTGTGGAAGGCAGGGGGAGTCTCGGGTTCACAGTCCGAGCGCACAGCCAAAAGCCACCGCTGGCATGAGCAGGAGGGAAGACGGACCCCTTCGTGCCACTGGGTGTTCTGACCACTCATCTTGAGGCTTCAGCGGCCTTAAAGATGCGTTTCCTCAACCCCCAGCATCAAAGAGCAAAGCTCTCTGTGAGAAGCCCCTTATGGGCCAAAGGAGATAATGTCATTATCCTATAAACAGGTGATAACGCCAGAGCCCAGCTCATCTCAGACTAATCCACTTCTAATCCCTTCAAGGGTCTGGAGAGATGTCAGGGAATAAAAGGCCACTGCCACTTAGCAAGCTGAGTCTTGTGAGTGGATTTGTCACCCGTCAGGCCTGAGCATCTGTCTGATTGTCCAGAGGTGACAGGCAGGGCGGGTGGGGCAAGTGGGTAAGAAAAGCCACCTTCTTCACGTGATCAGGAGCACAAGTCACATTCCCTGTGTTCCCTGGGACCTGAATTTGAAGGACAGCTGACAGCTCCTTAGCTCCACAGAACGGCTAGCAAGTGCTGAGCCCAGAGCGTGGCCTTCTGTCCATATTTCTGTTTCTGATCAGTGGACCACGGCTGGGACGCCAAGTGCTGTCCAGGAAGTGAGGGTGCAATGTGATTCCAGGCTGGCGGTGTGACCGGAAGCTCCTGCAGGCCGTGGGGCCCTGCGCACGTCCTGTCTTTGAGCTGCCATTTCCTTGGCCGTGACTGGAGTCGAGTAAGACATAGGACACCAAACCGTGGACGTTGGGGGCCTGGGAGAGCCTGTGGCCCTTCTGAAGTCACTTAAGCATCAAGCCCCTTGCCCATCAGAGTGCCTGCGGCAGGCTTTTCAGCCTTGGGGACAATGTGTGTGGGGCTCTAAAAACATTCACTCAGAGGTCACATAGCTGGAACTGTCGTGCTGGCTAGACATGGTGAAGGTTGCTGCCAATGGAGCATGCAAACAGAAACTGCGCCCTGGGGCCTGAGGTCATCACTGTGCCAGGCTGGGACCTCGGTGTGGACAGGCCACTGTCATCCCTTCTCTGTCCCAGGAAGGAATGTGTTCAGCATCATCGCTAACAAGGCCTGGCTGCCCGAGAAGCCTGGGGTCCCGCCGTCCCCTGTGGCCACGGAAGTCTGGTGGTGACACCCTCAGATTTCACCCAGTGCCTGGCCGGGGGGTGGACTCAGCAGTCTTCAAAGCCCAGGATTATGAAGGGCCCTCCTGGTGGTCGCAGCTCAGCGGCTGCTGGAGAGCACCCCTGCGATAGAAGGAGAGCTCACTTGATCCCCTCTTGACAGGTCCATCAGCTGTGCTCAGAATTGAGATAAGTGACCAGGGCGGGCAGGCGCAGGGCCTCAGGGGAGGGCCCGGCTATTCCACTGCACTCCCCACCTGCCCGTCTGCAGCTCCGCTCAGTGACGACAAGATGGACGTCATCTCAATTAACGGCTCACCTTTGGGGCGCCTCCATGCCACCTGCCCCAGCACAGTGGCCCACACTGTCATCAGGGCCTCATCAGCTACTGAGGGCTGGAAACGACAGGCACATCCTGAGAAAGCCAAGGGAAGGGCGTTTTTCTTTTAGTGCCCCCGCCCACCTCCTCCTCCCATGGCACAATGCCGTAAATTAATGTCACCACCGTTATTACAGCACCGCTGCCATGGCAAGTGTTCAAGCTGCGGTCCTGGAATATTTTACCTCAGCATTTATTTGTCCATAAAATGAAATGGGATTTATGGGATGACTCTCCAGTTTGAGGGCTGCTTGGACAGCAGCTGGGGCATGTCCTCATCCCGCCACAGGTAGAGATATAGGGCATCTGGGGCCAGGAGCCCCATGCACGGTGCCAGTCATGCAAGTCCCCCCGTTCTGGGGAAGGCTTCAGTTAGAAGGACCCTGAGGCTCTGAGAGGTGGGGTCGGGGGCAAGAGACCAGGCAGCTTTCTGAGCGTGCGGACAAGGAGCTGCTCCCCAGAGCCCAGGAGTGTTTGTTCCCTGCAATCTGCTTAGAGCCCAGGGCGCCCACCGAGACAGCGGGCAGCATCCAGCAAAACACAGAAGTGGGGTTCCTTGATACCCACCCTCCCAAGTGCACAAAACCCTTCCTGGGAAGGGGAGGCCCCACCTCTGAGGACATACTCCGAAATTATAATTCATTGATTCTGAAGCCAATCATTTTGTATTTTGACTGCTGGCTTAGGAATATTCATATTTTCCAGTGCATTTAAATTTTCCTGTGCCATTAAAATCTCCGAGCTCTATAATTAGGTCTCTCCTGATAGATATGGATGAGGTGTCTGCTCTGGGGAGCGGGGCTTTGCCGGGAGGGCTTCCCCTCAGCGCTGCTCTTATCCCGTTGAGTCCTGTCCAGCTGGAACCTTCCTGCCAGCCCACCCTCCGCTTAGACCCACCCTGGACTCCCCGTGGACAGGACGGGGTGCCCCACGCCCTGCTACCCCTCCTCCTCCTGATCACCCACTTAAACGTGATTTGCATTCCCAAAGCTGTCTTCCCCACTCAGATGATATTTATGAAATGAGGCCCCTCTGGTTTCAGGAACCCAAACAGATGTGGCTGCCACCCCACCACGTGTGTACAAAACTGTGCTCCCGCTCAAAAATAAATACATAAATACAGAGATAGAAATCTCTCCAGAGGTAAATATTATTCTATGAAATGAAATACAGCACATAAGCCGTTCCGGCCTGGTCCTTGTAAACACAGCCCCATAGCTGGCAGAAGGCCCCTGGCCGGCCTGTGAGTCCCGACTGGCTGTGTCCCCTGACCAGATGTTCTCTGTGCATCTCGAACGTCACCATGTGGCCTCATGTCCTGGCCACATCTCACCCGTCAGGTTTCTGCTGAGATCAACCAAAATATTGGGTAATGAAGATGGAAAACCAATAAAGAATGGGGGGAAAGAATTGCTTAGAATGAATCCTGTACGTAATTACTTGCATTTTTGCTAACTACTGTATAAACAACACTTTTAACAAGGCAAATTGGAGTCTTGAAGACAATTCTGCTTAGGGACATAGCTTCAGTTTATTGTACGAGGGTAACTGAAAACTTCGCTTCTGCAGCATTGCAGTCAATTTCCAATGTGTGATTAATCACAGGGGTGCAGGGCTTGCCAATAAACACCCACGCGGAAGACTGAACCACGTGCTCGTGTGTGCGCGCTCCCCAAAGAGCTGAGCAGGGGCCCTGTCAGTGCCCCAGGGCCCGAGCCCTGGGCCATCAGAGGATTTCATTTCACTCATCCAGACACACCTGGCTGCCTCAACAGCTGGGCCCCAGGCTCCGGCCTGGGCCGTGCGGCTGCCACTGGTCACAGGTACCCCACCGTGGCCGGGCTGCCACCTCGCACCTGGTGACCAAAAGAACACCCTCCATGGAGTTCTCCTCAAACAAAAACAAAAGCAAAACACCCCAAAAACCATCAAAATCACTCAATTTGAACAATTGTGTATTAGTTTAAAAGGAAGAAATTTGAGGACAGAGAGGGAAATGCTGTGGGAACTTGAGCCGCTGTTGCACCCACAGGTGGGCGTGTCTGCCTCCCTTTGCTGGATTTTGATCAGCGCCCATTTCTCATGTGTTCTGGTGAACAGCCCAGACGTGGCGCCCGGCGGGTGGCAGTGGCAGCAGCGGTAACAGGGCGTTTGTCCCTGAAAATGATTCTCCCTAACGGTGGAGCTGTGGGTGAGCAAACATACCGGCATGAGGAGGCAAAACAAAACAAGCAAAACAGGCTCCTACCCAGCGTCTACACGGAAGCGTAGTGTTCGCTGTCCCGCTCACAGTCGGTTCTTTTGTTGAAGGTCCAGGCCATTCCTCACTGAGCAGGCACAGCTGGCTCTGAAAGAAGCCCCTCTCTGAAGGGGTGTCCTCTTCCCCCAGCACCGCCCCCCCCCCCACACACACACAGATGAGGCCGGGGTGACTGACAGCCTCAGGCCTGATGCACAAACAAACGTCCCAGAGGTGCTGAGCTCCAAACACCTTTCTGAGGGACGGAAACAACAGGTGAGACGGCTTGTTCTCCTGCAGCCTAAATAGACGAGACCTCCCGGCTCCGGGGGCGCATATGGATTTCTTACAGACGTTCCTTTCTCTGAACTGAATGTCACACTCACTGAGAACAGTTAAAAAATAATAATGCTAGGCTGTTATCGCTATTAGCAGGGCAAGAAGAATGAAATATCATAGTTATCATTAGGGAGCCCTGTAAAACATGTTTGTACATTATCTTGGGGCAAATACAAGTGTCATGTGTTACCAGTTTGGCAAAGAACGTGGTGCTGTGTCGTCCCCTTCCTGGCGCTTGCTCTGTGTGGGGCTTGGGGACAGGGCTGCCCAGGACTGGTGTCACAGGAACCAGGGGGGCCTGGGATGGGCAGAGCCCTGGGGGGACAACGCCTGAGGCCAGGCTGGGCAGAGTGGGGGGATGCCTGGTCCCGTCCTCATTTGGGGTATCGGGCGGCTGGATGGCAGGTCTGCGCCGTGTGCGGGGACCCCTGTCCCACGGAGAGAGGGTTACTTCCCTCTTGTCACGTGAGGGTATGAGTCGGAAACGTGAGGGTGAAGTTGGCGTGGGCAAGCATGGCTTCTCTTCAGCCCACAGTTGACGCATCTGCACATTGAAATGTTTCGGTTTATCTGTTTCAGCATCACAAGCCCTTTTGCGAATGTTGTGAACCTGGAAACGCGCACACGCTCACAGTATTTCGTGTCCGAGTGGTGGGCCCACAGTGCCCTTCAGATTCACCTGCCGGCACTCGGAGGTCTGTGGAGGTCAAGTTAAAGGCCTTCAACCCATGCCACCTCAGAGGCCTTTCCAGGGGTCCTCAGCTCCAAGGACACCCACAGGGTGCTCTGCTGGGTGCACCCCTGGCCCAGGTCCAGGAGCTCTGCTGCCCCTGGAGGTGGGAGGAGCTCCCCTGGTCAAGGCACACAGCCATAGCCCAGGGGTCCATGTGGCTGTCCATGACCCCAGACCCATGTCTTCACTAGATGGCTGTCAGAGCAAAGCTTTGAGGGTCCAGAGGGCCAGGCACCCCAGGAGAGCACTCTGCATTGCCGCAGAGACACGCCGCTGTCTGCACAGGGACCGGTGGCACCGCGGGCCTGGGCCCCCTGGGTGCCGAGACTGACCGTCCACCGAGGCCCCATTCCTCAGACTCTGAGTGCGGTGGTCACACAGCTTCTGTTCACCCGGCTGGAGGCCTTTATCTTCACTGAGTCGGCGGGGGGACAGGGCAGAGGCGCCCCTGAGGCCTGCTCTCTGTCCCCTGCAGCCTCAGTCGACCAGCCTGACCCTGCTGTGAGCAAGGACAGTCTGGTGACCGAAGCTCAGGCCTGCTGCCTCTCTCTGCGGGGTTACACTTTGTAAGGGACCGCCTTTGTCCCCAAATTAACACCACACTAATGGTGGCATTTCAGGCAACTTGGCAGGAAGTGAGGAAGGTATTTGGGAGAGGGCTTCTCTCAATTCCCACCGAACCGGAAACACCTGAACACCCTGAAGCCAGCTGCGAAAGGTGCTGTATGTGATGGGATAGACACCAAGATCCCGGCATGGCTCCAGGAGCGGCTGGCCTACACTCCGCGTAGGGAAGCTGAGGCCGGGGTGGGGCTCACAGCACCTGTCCGCGTGGCCCTGCCCTCGCCCAGCCTGACCTGTGTGAAAAGCAGTGCTTTTGTTCCCACTGCGGGTGACTTGACAGCAGAGCCCAGCTCCTCGTCTCCAGGACAAAGCTTATGTCCGCCTGCACCTTTGTGGGCCCCCTTT
The DNA here is from genome assembly GCF_001890085.2 of Hipposideros armiger. Classification (NCBI taxonomy): domain Eukaryota; kingdom Metazoa; phylum Chordata; class Mammalia; order Chiroptera; family Hipposideridae; genus Hipposideros; species Hipposideros armiger. The sequence continues at coordinate 883,329 of NW_017731354.1, forward strand.
GCAGGCGGTGGGCACCCAGCTGTCTCATGCCCGTTGTCTCAAAGACCCTGGTGCAGAGTCCCCGGCCCTCCCCAGCCCTCCTGAGCCACTGCCTGCACTTCCACAGGAGCCCCGGGCGACCTGCACGCACACTGACGTTTGGGAGGTCCTCTCACCCTCACTTCCAGGACACTCGGGCCAAGTCTCACATTCGTCACTGGCTCATCTCAGAGCCTCCCGTTCTCTCTCCAGGTCTTCATGTTGACAGTGTTCAGTTCCCTAAGCAGTTATGAGCCAGGCAGGCAGGGCCTGAAGAGAGAGAAAGTGAGCTGGCAGCCGGAGGTCCTGGAGGCACGGGCGCCTCTGGACGTCCTAGGCTGGTCAGCGGCAGGAAGGGGGGATGTGGTCTGCCCAGAGCCCTGCCCAGTCTTCCCTTCTCCACAGTCATGCTCCCCTGACCTCCGTGGCCCCCCATAGCCCTCGCAGGCCCCCACTTCCCCATGTACCCCACAGTTCCTAGCGATCTCAAGTCTCCCCACAGTCCCATGACTCTGTGGCTCCACATGAACCCCACTGACCACCGTGGACCCCTGAGCCCGCCTCCCCTGCCCCCAGGCACCCCGGCAAGTTGCTGGCACCCAGCACTCCTGCGTACCCTCCTTCCTTTCCCTGCGCTTTGCAGACCCCCCTGGCCCGACCTGCCTGCTTGTCCAGTGTGTGGTGCTAAGTGTGAGACACGAGAACACGGAGCTGCAGTGTCACTCGCGAATGCGTCTGACTGAATGCCACGCCCTCAACGACAGCGCAGCTGAAGGCGCACAGTGGGGCGCTGTGTGGCACGCACACTGCTTCAGTCACCCTTGTGCCTTGAAAGGCTGCTTCCTCACAGGCTGGCCAGGGGAGCAGGGCAGCCTGTCCCCGGGCAGGGGCTCTCAGCCGCGGTGCCCAGAGTTACAGAGGGAAGGAGGGGCCGACCAACCGTTTGATAAACTCAAGTCAGTTCCCTAGAGTGGGCATCCCCGCAGCAAGGGCCTGGGCAACGGAGGGACGTGCTGGGGCCACGGGGCTTCACGGCGTCTCCTTCTGGTCCTCTTCGTCTCCTGGAGCCACTGCCGCCAACTGGGACCGTGGGCACCCGCCTACCGTCATTTGGGGCCACACCCAGGAACCACTGCTACTCTACTTAATATTTTTATTTAATTTACATGCATTCTTTTTTTACTTAAACAGATTTAATTTTTCAAGGAAGCTTTATATCACTGCCATGAATAGAAAACTAATAGCACTTACCATAAATATGAAATAACCATAAAAATCTGTATAATGGAAACAAAACCATGTAATTAAATTCCAGTTGAAGATGAAGGCTTGATGAAGCCTGAAGCCTGCTCTCTGTTACAAGGGGAGATTCGCCAGTGTCACGGTGGCATTCAGCATGTGCTGGGACCAGAGAGCCTCCCCACTGGCCTCAGGAGGCAGAGCTCTCCCAGGGAGGGACCCTGTCCTTACGGGCAACTTGTGGGCATCGAGCACTGGCTGGGGGCCACTCAGGCCACCTCAGGTCCCACAGTGAACCACAGCCGAGAACCACGACCGTGTCACTAATCTCGTAGGTCACGCTGCAGGCCAACACGAGTGCCGGCCAGAGTGTGCTGTGCCTGCAGGGACAGAGCCCGGGAGGCGCAGGCGCGAGACCCCTCTGCCGTGTGGCGGGGGCCAGTCACCTCTGTCTGCCCTTATTGGCGTCCGGAGTGGGCTGGGCGGCCACATCTCTGGACTACACTGAGCCCAGGTCTGCACCGCCCTCGGCGCAGCAAAGCTGAGCTGCTTCTCAGTGCTTGCTGTGACCGGAAAGCGCAGCGCGCGTTGTTGGCAAGGCCTGCCTGGGCTGCAGGTGTGAGCTCCTCCCGACCAGGGGGAGGTTGCTGGGCCGCCGAGCCCAAAACCTAAAGGGACCCACTGCTACCCCCCAAGAGAAACGCTTGCGTCTGACTAAGTGCAGTCAGAGCCACAGAAAGGAGAGCTGCTCCGACAGGACACTGGCCCTCCATCGGCGTGGAACCCCCGTCACACGAGGACAGGACAATGCCAGGTAACGGAGTCACGTGAGGAGACAGCCACCGCCCTCCCTGCTCGGGCAGCGAGCGAGCAGTTAGAGAAAGGCTGGAAATGAAGTCATACGTTATTCTCCCTCGTAGGTGTAGGTTTTATCTGACCTATTGCTTTTAAAATGGAATGCCTTCCCAAGCACGCCTTACATGGTAAAACCCAGAGACAAAAGAGGGAAAATGCAAATCGATTCTACACTGCATGTATGTTGCTGCATTTGGCAAAATCAAATGAGATCTTTTCATCTCTTTCCTGCAGAACAAAACAGAGCAATATTATGAAATCTCGCACAGCTTTATTTCTCGTCGTCTTTTGTGTCCAGCCTTTTAAATTCAGGTTTTTCTGCCTTTTTTACTGACAAGCCCACAATTTTCAGAAAAGAAAGCTAGCATTAATTAAGACAGTGCCAGATGTAATTTTCTTGGGAAGTAAATTTCTGCACAACTAAAGGTTACAGAGACCTTTTCACTGTCAAAATTTACTACAGCCTGTGAATGTTAATGTTTCTAATGAAGACATGTTCTCTGTCCCTGAACTTAAAAGTACCCGGAGAAGAAGGCAAACAGAAAAAACTCTATTTGACGAATGCGCGGGCAGCCTGTGCTCGCACGCGGGCAGCCTGGGCGCCGGGCACGCTGTGGTTAGCGTTTGCATAGCCCTGGTTTCTAAGTAAGAACCCGTGCTCTGAAGTGGCGACTTTGCCTGGGGCGTGGGGCCGCAGGAGGTGCATGATGCTATGTGATCCTGGTGCGACGGTGTTCACCCTTAGGCTTCAGGGGTGTCCAGGACTCCAGGGGTGGGAGTAGCAGGCAGACACCCACCTCCTCGAAGGTGGGGCGCCAAGTCAGCATGGGGGACCCTGCATTTCCAGGCCTCTGACCTCCCAGTGTATGTTTGAAGACGCAGGTGTCCTTTGTTTCTGGCCAGTCTTTTCATTTTGTGTGTGTGGGAGGGAGAAAGGCCTAAGCATCGTTCACATCAGCATTTTCTGCCCAGCTCCCCAGTCCTGGGGCTGGCGGGGATGTGGCTGGAGCTTCCCAGGACTCAGTCTCCTGCCCACTCTTGACTTTTCCCGTTCAGTAACTTGAGAAATGAGGTGACAGGACCCTCTTTGGGGTTAGAAGACAGTCATTTCATGGACCTGGCAATGCTTTTTCCAGGAGAGAGTCCTGAGGAAACGACCTGCATGGCCACAAGAAGCTCTCCGCAGAAACAGCGACACGCTCGTAAAATCACGTGTTGCACAGACATCGCTCTTGCTGCTTAAGAAGATGCTTCAATCAAAAAGAAACATAGATGTCATAGAGCACGTGAAAAGCAAGATACAAAATTTTGTGATCTCAATCTTATTAAAAAATGCATTGAATGAAGACAGGATAGAAATATGTCAAATTTTTGATGGTGGAAGCCTTTGGGTGGCAAAATTGAAGATACTTTTATTTTTCCTACTAAAGTTAACAGAAGAAAAAATTCTTCATCAATACAGAAAAAAACCTGATGGTCTCCAGGGGTGAAGGGGGTTTGAGGGTTGGGATTAAAAAGGTGAAGGGATTAAGTACAAATCAGCAGTTACAAAATAGGGGGATGTGAAGTACAGCACAGGGAATGGAGTCAGCCATGTTGTAATAACTGTGTATGGTGCCAGGTGCGGACTAGACTCATGGGCGGGGGTGGGGGGTGGGCTCACTTCGTAAGTTATTTAAATGTCTGACCACTATGCTGTATGCCTGACCCTAATACAATTTTGTATGTCAACTGTAACTGAAAAAGAAACAAAATAAATTTAAAAAACAAAAATTTCCAAAACTATTTTTTTACCATTAGGAAAAATGCAAGATAGGGTCGTCCGGATTGAGTCAGGGTCACATTCTGTCATGGACCTTCTTGAATCCTAAATTCTTTACATTCTGATTTATCTGCCCGTCTTCTCAAGCAGGAGTTGTTAAGCTTTTCCTGCAAGGGACCAGATAGTAAATATTTTCGGCTTTAGGTGACATGCGGTCTCTGAAACGTCCAACGGTTGCACCCCACCTCAGTGGAGCTGTCCGGAGGGCAACACGGGTGCGGAGCAGAGGGAAAATTTGGGACCCAGGCCGTAGGGGTCGCATCCCGGGGCTGGTCAGAGGTGTTCGCTCTTCTGCTGCAGAAAACAGCACCAAAGGGCGGTTTGGGCCAGTGAAGGTCCCAGGGCTTCGCAGTGGCTGCCACAGGGGACACAGTTCCCCCACTTCAGGGTTTGAGTGGGGCAGCCCGCTGGCCCGCTCCAATGACTTCGCTTTCCTCTTTGTAATTTTAGGCAGGTATTTGAGTTTCACACTGCACCTGACTCTACCTGTTATTCAAAAGAAGTCTTTTATTTCATCCTCCCCCTCGCTTTCCCTCCCAAACAAAAACTGTTCCTTGGTCACCTCTATCGTGTGGCTAATGTTGAGTCCTGAAGGCTGCACATGACTGGCACACAGAGCAGGGAGGACTCGGCTGCAAGTCAGTGAGGGTGGAAAGGCAGAGCGGGTGAGGGGTGCAGCCGGAGGGGCAGGCTACCGGCTGGGAAGAGCGCAGGCGCCGCCAAATCCTCATTTTCAGTGAGGAAGCTAAGGTCTAGACAGTCTACGTGACATGCCAACGTCACCTCGCTGGCACAGCACCCAGGTGTTTAACCCTGTGCCACCTGCCCGCTGGGCTCAAGCTCTTCCTGCTCCAGGGAGCCTTCCCGATGGGCTCCAGCGTCCTCTGCGCTTCCCCACGTTGCTTGCTCTCCTGTAGCCTTGGGCCTGTTTGCTGATGGCCTACACGCTCCCTTTCTCCTCATGGCCACCTCTGGGCACAGGGGTGACGGATACCTAGGATCAGCTGACCGCCTGGTGGGCGTGCTCCAGGCCCCGAGTACCCTGCCTGGGCCGTTTACCAGGGGCTGTGGGGTGGGGCCTGGCGTGTGCTCTGGGCTCCTTGGAGCCTGAGAGGGAGGCCTGTGCGTGAACGCTGCCGCGAGGTGAGACGGGGACTGGGGGCCGCAGGGCAGGCCATTAGATTTTCCTGCAGTAGAGGCCTGGCTTGCCCTCGAGGCATCCACACCGAACAGAGAACAGAGAGGTGTCAGCGGGTAGGGTGCTGGGGCTCGGAAACTCCTGCCCCCAGGCGGGAGCCTGCAGCTGTGGCTGATGGTCGCCATGTGGGAATCTGCCCCAGATGACCCGGCTTTTAACGTTTTCAAGAGAATTGCATATCTGGCTTTTTATGTAGAGTTAGGATTTCAAATTTTATAACTAATTTAAAAATTTAAACATTCTATAGACCAAGCAAAAGCTTTGGAAGCATCTAGGCCTGAGGCCTGACTGTGTGTGGACCTGGTTAGCGCCCCTCCCTGTCTCAGGGACCAGAGGGAAGGGCAGGGCCAGGAGCTCTGCCGGCAGGACGTTTCAGTGACAGCCCCAGCCAGCGAGAAGCCCCGGTCAGGAGGCACTTCTTGGGAGTGTCCTGCAGCTCCCTGTCCCTGAAGTGTCCCCTCCAGGCTCCTGTCCTCAGCCCTCCTTTCTGCCACACAGTGGGGCCACCTGCTGTCAGCAGGTGCTGGCTCACCCCTGCCCATCTCCCCAGGCGCTTCCCACTGCGCTGTCCACCCAGCTCTGTCCCCAGCAGGACGCTATTGCCACTGGCCAGCCTGACAACTCTCAGCCTGAGGTGTGGACACCTTCTCCTTGGTGGCTTTCCCTTTTTCATTAGGTTTGACAATGCGCTTTTCTGAGATTAATAGTGCAGAGGGAGTCAGGATATGAGGCTCTTAGTGGTGACAAACTGCCAGGCCCAGGTGGCCCTGGAAGCTGTGTAGCAGCAGGAACAGGCCCATGGCAGCGCCCGGGAGCTGCAGGAGAAGGGACTGAGGCTGGACTCGGCTGCCCCATCTTACCCTTTCCTGGGCAGCAAAGATAGTCATGCCCAAGTCCACGTGCCAAGCAGCGCGCGCGCGCGCGCGCGCGCACACACACACACACACACACACACACACACACAGAGCCCACCTCCCCTGTGGGTGGGCTCTGCCGCTGGCCGCACAGGGGCGATGGGTGGGCTGCTGCTGGGGCAGTGCTCACTGGAGGGTGACGAGTGGCTGGGCAGAACAGTCTTCAGGTAGCACTTCTGCTCAGGGCTTGGGGTGCTTCTGCCATCCTGGGACCCTTCACATGGTCATGAGGGCTTCAAGTCACAAGGGTGCGAGGACACAGGGCCACCTAGCCACTCTGCCCTGACCTCGTCCACTGCGTGGGTCCCTGCCAATTGCCCTCCCATGCCCTCCGACTCTCAGGACATGGAGCGAAGGAGGGGTCTGGAGCTGGACCAGGGGCTTGGGGAGGGCACCCACCTACGAGCTCACACGTAGTGTGGTACCACGCACGTAAGTCCGTGACACACACACGTGAGCGTGCGTGTACACACACAAGCAGACACACACAGGGATCCAAAACATAGATGCACACACGTACGCACACCTGCACACGTGTGCTGAAAGTGTGTATGTCTCACACCCGTGTGCGCACACATGCACATGCCCACCCTGTCCTGGGAGCTGCCCCGGCCCTCTCTCAGGCTCGGCATGACCCCTAAGCTGGAAAGAACAACCTGAGGCCCAGAGAGGTGAAGGGGCTTTCTCAAGGTCACACAGCTGTTCAGGACTCAGCCAAGCTTGAAATCCTGATGTCCCAAGACCTTCTGCCAGGTGAATTGACTCCTTGGATTTTTAGGATCAAAATATGTCCAAGTTTACATTCCTGACTCCTTTGAACTTTTGTGATTCATTTGAGAGGTCATCGTTGTTTTTGAGTTTATTTTATAGATGAGGAAATTGAGGCCTGATTAGGAGAAGCTACTTACCGCGTGGAGCTGCCCTGACCTGCTGGTCCTCAGGCCAGTCACTCGCACCCCCAGCAGCCCCCTCCCAGGGTGCTGGGTCATCACGTGGCTCAACAGAAGTTCTTTCTTTGCCCCCAGCCTATCTGGTGCCCCTGGAGAATGGAGCTAATGTCTCTTCTGATGCCATGTAAGGGCTGTGTGACCGCGGACAAGTCACTTCACATAGCTCAGCTTTCAATTCCCAAGCTACCCAATGGGCAAGGGGGTGATAATAGCTGTCTTTTAGGGTCGTTTTAATGATTAAATAAACTCATACATACATCCATGTTTTTCAAACAAGAAAACATTGTACAGAAATGTGAGAAATGTTACTGAAAACTGCTTTGAAGCGCTTAGGGCAATTAAGGCACGGAGGGGCTTCCTCCTGTCGTCTGTCTGCAGTACCTGGAGCACAGCTGCCAGCACTAACAGGCAGATGACTGAACGCGAGAAGATGTTGGCGATGTCTGACATTGACGAGGCTGCAAAAGAAAAAAAGAGAGCAATGTAATAGAAAAATGGGGGACCCATATGAGCAGACAGCTTCCAGAGGGGAAGCCCAAAAAGCTGATCAACACATAAAGAAATGTTCAAAATCATTAGTAATCAGAGGAATACAAATGAAATTAATGAGCTTCACTCGGCAACTGTTTGGCAATAAGGAGCAAGAGCAAGGGGCCGCGCAGGGTCAGAGCAGGCGCAGGAGGCCGTGGCCCTGGCAGCGACCTTGATGGTGGGGCGTGGCCGCGATTGGGTGGCCTGTAACCGTAACCATGACCCAGGTACGCAGAGCCTGTGTGCCCCGTCTGTCTTTCTGCACGACAGCCGCTGCATACCTGGTGGCTTTCCACAGCACTCATTATTTTGCTCACCAGTCTTCAATTTGGGCAGGTCTTGGTGGGGAAAGCTTATCTGGCACTTTCTAAATAAAACTAAACATGCACCCAGCCTCTGACCCCACGGCTCCCCTCCTGGGTATTTATTAAGGAGACATGAAAACATATGTTCACACCAAGACTTGTTCAAATCAGCTTTATTGAAAAAGCTGCAATGGCCTAAAGAATGAATGAAGAAATGCTGGTGTGTTCCTGCAACGGGGTCTTCTTAGCAGTAACGGGCCACCACTGAGTTGTGCGGAGCGGAAGCTCACCCAGGGTGGGCTGAGTGGTCCCATCACTGCTGGGCGCAGGAGGGACCCTTCTCTGTGGTGGGGACAGCTGAGCAGAGGCTGCCTCTGCGGGGTGGCATAGGGCATGCCCTGGAAAGGGGTCCTGGGGACTTTCTGGGGACAGTGATGCTCAGTGTCTTGATAGAGGTTAGGGTTATACTGGTGTGTGTGTTTGTCACAACTCCCCAATTGGCACGTTTGGTACTTCTACATTTTGTTTTATGTACATTTTACAACCAAAGTGGAAAAGAACTGAAAACAAATAGGAAGTAACTTGAAGTAACCAGGGGTGTCAAAAAAATGCATACACATTTTAAGAGCTGTTATCTGTGTATTACTTTTCGAAGTTGACTTCAATTATGTAGCAATGTGTAGTATGACGTTCGCTTAAAAGATGGTGTTAATCAAATGAATGGTAGCACCATTCATTGTATTACAATTTTAATACAGTTTTTTCCTTTCTTAAAATCTGTATACATTTTTTGGCACCCTCTGTATTTACTGGAAGTACGCTGACGTCATCTGCGATTTACTTTGAAATGTGTCCAGAAAGTGGATTGACAGGTGGGTGGGGTTTGGATCCAGGACACATTCTCGATAAAGGGGCTACAGCGACATGCTGAGGTGGAATCCAGGCAGTGGGTGTGCAAGGGTCCCCTGTAATGCTTGTCAGCTTTGCTGCTGAAAATGTTGGGGGAGAAGTTAACATAAAGCAAGAGGGGCCTGGCCCCTAGCAACCAGGCAAAGTGCCCGGAAGCGAGCAGTGTGGTTAACTCAACCCTCCGACCCTAAGGTCCAAAGAGGAAAGTCAAAACAACTGTGTGATATCAGCTGTTTTGAACTAAGCTACCAGGTGTTCTACAGTAGCAGGCAAGAGTCCCCTGGGGACGGACGGACACACACACACACACACACACACACACACACACACACACACACACACACACACCAGGGCCGTGCCAGGAGTGACAGCCAGCACCACAGACCAGGCACGAGCCCTGTCTACCCACCTGAAAGGGTCCCGTTGCCCAGGCGTGTCCCCCCAGCCCCCACTCTCCACGGCGCCCTGGCAGCCAGTGGCCAGCCTGTCGCGTCTCAGAGGGCAGCCGGACCCCAGGGGCTGGCACAGGAGGTTCATGCAGCCTTCTAGGAAGCTGCCCGTTCGGACACCCAGGGCTTCCTGGGTGGTGCCCACCCCCTTCCAGGGTCTCCAGGAACTCGCACCGCCGGGAGCCGTGCTGGTCTGAGACGCCCTCACTCACCCCAGAGCGCTGGCCACGGGGCCGCCCGACTTGTCCTGCATTTCTTTCCCTGTGGGCTGAGCATTACAGATGGAGGGTCACCAACCATACGTCTGGTCTCCTGGGTCTCTGCGATGAAGCGCACCCCTGTGAAAATAGCCCCAAATGCCAAGGGGCCAGAGCCCCTCCCACAGCAGTCAGCCAAGCCTGGGCCACCCAGCAAGCAAACCACAGCTCTGCCCCAGCCCAGGAACCCTGCAAACACCTGGGCTGAGGCCTGGGCTGCAGCCTCCAGACCCTGCGGGCGGAGCCAAGTGTCCCCCGAAGCTTAGCGAGGCGTTCATGTGTGTGGTTCAAGACAGCGCTCCGGGCGCCATTCTCAGAGCGTCAGAACACAGAGCAGTGATGGGGGTGGAAAGCACACAAGTGGGCAGGGAAGGCGAAGCACACGTGGGCACAGGGGGCGGGCTTCTTTCTGCTCGGGGTGCCTGCTTGCTCCTTGTCATGCGCACAAGGCCTTCTGGACTCGGAGACTGTTCAGGCCGGGCGAGCACACCCCACCAGCCGGGTGCAGGCCCAACCCTCGGCTCGCTGGCGTTCGGCAACCGATTGGCTGCTCCCAGCTCCAGAGCTGGCGTCCCGTGGGGATGTCAAGCCCCTTCCCGCTGACCTGCTGATTCTCACCATCATGGGTCTTGTCTGATAAAGAAGAAACAGACATCATCGGTGTCTGAGGTTGAATATTGCACAATAGGGATGTGCATGCACATTGGGACACACTTAGCTTGTGGTAGAAATGTGGGAACCATAACGGGAACAACTGAAGGTCCGTTGTCTCACCTGGGGGGTCAGGGATGACGTCGCTGAGGGGCTGGTGGTTCAGAGGCCACATATACGGTTCATAGGGAATGAAGTCTGGCCTGTGAGAAGGCGGCGAGGCCGGCAGGACGGAGCAGGCGCAGCCTCTGTGCAGAGGCCCTGGGCAGGTGGTGCTTGTCAGGCTGCAGGCTGAGGGCAGCGGGGTTCGGGGGGCAGGGCTGGAACCTTCCGGGTCTGACGACAAGTGGGACTTCATCCTTAGAGCGAAGGGGAGACCTCACAGATTGGACTGAGTGTCCTGCAGTGAGGCTCTGGAAGGAAGTAGGCGGGTGAAAATCGCCATGGCGGGGTGGTGTTTGGGTGCAGCCATGGGAAGGTTTAATCACAGTGGTGGCGTCTGGAATGACCGTTGGGTTTCTGCCTTTGCCACTGGGCAGAGCTGTACGGAGGAGCCGTCGTAGTACCAGCGGTGTGGCCTCAGGTCCCGAGCTGCCAGGCCTGCTGTGGTCACTCAGGCCTTGCAGGGTGCTTGCCTGAGAGGAAACAATTCTGTGGCCCTAATGTGCGCAGTGCGCACAGAGAGGCTGGGGAAACCCTAAGGAAAGTAGTTTGCAGGCGTACAGAACTTGGTAGCGTGTAGAGCGAGTTGTCCTCTACTGTTTTTGGTGCCTCTCGTGGCAGGTGGCAGTGTGAAGGCGTGTACACACGTTATCATCACTACCTGAAGATGTAAGTCCACGGGTGGATGTGCGGTCTCCTCTGCACGGCCCCTGCACAAAGCAGGTGGTAAGTACGTGCTCAATGACTTCAGGAAGATGTGGCCGGCCTGAGGTCACACAGTGCAGGACCTTGGCCTCGGTCCCCGCTTGGGAGGGAGCTGTGGAGGGCAGACATGCAAGGGACAGGCCCAGTCAGGCCCAGAGCCATGGCTGGCCCGTCTTGGGCAGTGGCTTTTCCACAGTTTGTCCAAGGCACTCACCAAGGGCAGGCTAAGAGGCAAAGTCATCCCAGGGTCCAGGTGGGTTGTCACAGAAGGTAAACAAACCCTCCAGCTCGGGAAGCAGGAGCAGCCTCCCGGTGACGTCAGGCGTGGGAGGCACCCGTGGCCCAGCCTGCAGCCCTCAGCTAACCTGCCTGGACACGGCTGCATGGACCTGCCTAAATCAGGTCTGAGGAGGAAGCCCTGGGCATGGACTAGCTCAAAGTCGAGTTCCTATTTAAGGTTCCTGATATATATACCACACCACCTTCCGAGGGGTCACAGGTCACATGGTGACCCACACAGTCACCACACGGAGTTTTACACTCATTAGAAAAACTCTGCCTTTTTTTCTTAAGATTTTATTGGGGAATTGGGGAAGGGGAACAGACAAGTTGCTGTCCGTCCTTTTGTTCTTCAGTCTTGTTGTGGAGGACGTTGCTTCACTGGCCCATGTTGGTATTATCATTGCGCTCTTCCTGAGTGAGGCAGATCGGTCGCCAGACCCTGGACGGCCGCTCACGGCAGCTCTTGGCAGCTCACGCTGGCTGCCAGCCGCTCATGCTGGCTGCTGGCTGCTCACGGTAGCTTACAGCAGCCCACTGCAGCCTATGCCATCGCCAGCGACTCATGGCAGCCCAGCTCCAGGTTGAGCTGTTGTTCACCATCTTAGCTGTAGAGGGCAGTGTCACTGGCCCTCATGTGGGATCCGACCGGGGCCCTGCTGCTCAGAGCTGGTGCTCCCAAGCCAGCTCTTAACCAATGCGCCACTTGGCCGGCCCGCTGCCATTTTTATCAATTAAAATTTGTATTGCCTTTGTTTTCTCTTATTACTTCTGACTGTAACCATTTTAATGTGTTTATTATCATTTGTATTAATATTCTGTAAATCCTTATGTTCTTTGCAACCCTTTTCCTCACCCCACCTGGTTGGGGTAAATGTGTTTAAGATACTATTGGTCTGTAATCTGCTTATAAAAGGAATGCATGCTTATTGCAAAATGTAAGAAAATACAGAAAAGCATACAAATTAAACATGGCTAGCATTCCCCAAACCCAGGAGACTCACTAATTGATTTTGTTTCCTGGTAGGTAACTAGTTTTTTTCTTTCATTGATTTTTAAGTACTTTTTAAATCATGAATGAGATTAATTTCTTATCTATAGTGCTTTTAAAAATCCTTGTCTATTAGCTTTTTTGTTTATGATGGCAATGTGTTTTTATATAAAATACCAGTAATGTTGACAAATGCCATCAATCTTTCCTCTTTTTATATCTTACATGAATTTGAAGTTTTGAAAGTTCTCCCTCGACTTAATTGCTGTTGTATTTTCAAGTACTTTTTGAAATGTAACTAGTTATTTAATCTAAAATTGGTTTTGCTGTAGAATGGGGTATACGGATGTGACCTGAACGTTTTTCCTAATTAGCCAGTAGTTCCCAGAGTCAATTGAATAATCCATCTTTTCCTTTTGGTGAGTTGCTTGTTCCTTCATAAATGTAATACTTGCTTCCAGTAGGGCGTGTTCCTGAGCTGTCAGCTCTCATCCATTCACCTGTCCATTCATTTCGTCGGTACCACATCGTGTTAAGTACTGTGGCTCTGTGATGCATTTTAGTATCTGTTACTGCAAGGACCCCTGAGTCTTCCCAAAAAATATATTTAACTGTTCCTACTTGATTCTTCAAATGACTCTCACAAGCCTTTTGCTAATCTGTTGCTATCTCTGTCTGTCTCTATCTCTGGCTCTATCTCTGGCTCTACTTCTATATTTATATCTGTCTAATACACTTGAACACTGTGATTAAATGTGTATTTGGAAAGGATAGACCACTTAAAAAAAGATTTAAGAACCAAAAAAAAATGGAACAAAAGAAACCCGTGTGTGTGTGTGTGTGTGTGTGCATTATATATGTAACTCTACCATACTGTAAATATAACTTTGTACCTCGCCCTTTTGCCTAACATTTTAACATAGGCATTTTCCCTCTGTTATTATAAAGTCTTGGTAGAGTAAATAATGCAGGGAAAAGATGTATAGATTTAACTACATAATATTTAAAACATGCAAATATCAAAAATTACTACTGAAAGGTAAACCATGGTGGATGAAATCTGCATCAGGTAAGACAAGGAGTTAATGGTTTTATGATGCAGCAAATACATGTGAATTGATAGGAGAAAGATGGAGAACCCCAGATGTAAAAGCAGCAAGTATCACAGGGAAGTTGTAAAAGAAGAAATGCATTTGGTCAGCTGAGAAAATCATTCTCCCTGGATTTCAAAGGAATATAAATTAAGATCTGGTATACCACTTATATTAGAAAAGATTTAAAAATGCGGCACATCCATTGCCTGGCAGTATGGAAGGGAGGTGAATCCCACCTCTGTCACACACAGGGGTTACCATGGCACAAGGCTTTGGGGAAACTGGCATTATGGATCCAAAGCCTTAAATGCTGCATTCCTTCAGTAACCCCACTTCTGCGTCACCACAGGACGCCATCGGAGGCAACCACCAGCACAGGCATCACGCGGTGTCATCATAACACGGGGACGCTGGACGTGCCGGCGTTCCAGCAGGAATGTGCACAGCACGACTCGGCTCTGAGCCGTCGGGATGTGGGAGGCTGCGGGGCAGCATCGAGACGTGGCTTCTCGTTGTCACTCTAACTCTCGTGCCACTGGCAGGCCCAGGTTCCCTCGGATGCCACCTTCATCTGGGGCTTGTGCAGGGACAACTGCTCGTCGGTGTCTTCACAGAACGGCTCTCAGAGACTTGGAAAAGACGTGTGTGCGGTGCTTGATCCCCACGGGACCCCGTGATGCCCTGGGGTCCACGTCCTGTCCCTAGCCAGGACGGCACCGGGGTTCCCCTCCGCAGGCCAGCCGTGATGGCCTCAGCAAGCTGACGGGGCTTCCCCGCCCCACAGGCCTGCGCATTTCCTGTTAGATTCTTTTCTGGGTGTTTTATGTTGGGAATCTTACAATAAATGGAGACCGTTTCCTAGTACATTTATCAACTAGTTATTTCTGATAAAATATTGCTTATTTTTATATTTGATTATGTAATGTGCCGGTTTACTCAACTCTCATGGGTTTGAGTCGCTTTTTAGTTGCTTCTGGTGGGTTTTCCAGGTTGGTAATTGTATCATAAGCAAAAATGGATTTTAAAAATCTTATTTCCTCTTTCCTGGACTGTATTCTCTTCATTTCTGCGTGTGTGTGTGTGTGTGTGTGTGTGTGTGTGAGAGAGAGAGAGAGAGAGGGACTTTTTTTTCATTCACGAGGACAGTGACATCACAGGGACACTGCCTGTCCCTTAGGGCTGACAAGCTGCCTGTAAAACCCTCTGGTCCCAGTGTCTCCGTAGAGCTGGGTGTTCAACAACACTTTTCCGTTTTTTTAAAGAGCCCCTGGTTTATTTGCATTTTCTGGATTTTCTTCAGCAGTTTGAGTGTGTTTTCCCTGAACATCATGAACTTTATGCAGTTTCCGCATTTAGCAGAGCTGTTCATGCAGATCTCGAAAGCCTATAAATCCCCTTCATATTTGTGATTATGTCTTTATTCTCAATCCTATTTTGGTCTCATTTTTCCTTGATTAGATTTCTTGGTTTTGAATATTTTATTTGTCATTTCAGAGAGCCTAATCTCATTTATTTAGCAGTTCTGCTGACAGCGTATTTATGCTTGTTATTCCTGCTAATTCCTCCCTCCTACGTTCCTTCTGCTCCCTGGTTTCTTGCTGACTTGTTGAGTTTAATGGTCAGGGTATTTGTTTTTATTTTTGTCTTGCTTAATAAGAAAAGCATCAGAGATTATTACTGTAATAATAAGTACAGCTTTGGCTGCAGCCCGTCAGGTTCCCCATGTTGTTATCTCTTCTTCTCCCTGTGTTTGTAGTTGTGGCTTGTCTTTTACTGTTACATAGAAATGTGTTCATTACATTTCAAGCAGTTTCTCATTTGAAATTATATTACTTATATATAGTTGTTTGCATTGCAATCAGAGAATATAGCCATTACAAGTTGTTTAAGAATTTATTCAGATATTTTAGAGGTCTAACATGTAATTATTATTGTAAATATTCCTGGGCACTGGGAAAAACACAAACATTATCTCTACAGAGTTTGATGTATTACTATTAAATCAAGTTTATCAACACACTTCCCTGACGTTGATATATTCAGTGAGCAAAGACTAAAGTATGGTAGCAAATCAGAAAAACGCAGCTATAATCTACCACCACTATTGTGTTTCCCTGCGTTTATCTTTATATTTCTAATAGCTTCCCATTTGATTTAATGATGGTGATGACAACAACGACAGTACTTAACACTTATGAGTGCCTATGAGACGGCAGGCGCTGCCAGCGCTGATGGCCATGTCCCTTTGGGGCTCACGGGGTGGCCAGCGAGAGGGCGGCCAGGCGGCCTGGGACAGGAGGAGACAGCAGGGCCAAAGCAAGCGGGACTCTTCCGTTTCCGGGTCTCTTCAGGGCTGGTGCTTCGGGGACTGCAGCTGCCCTCAGCCTAGTGATCCAAACTGAGGGCTGGCTGACGAGACGCAGGGCGGCTGTCCCGCCTGCCTCAGTGTCTGCCAGGGAGCAGAGGAAGGCCACTGACCCTTACTGCCATCAAAGTCACCCCAACCATGCTCATTCCCGAACGTGCCAAGCTCTGCTTGAGTCTGGGAGTCCAGTCACTGGGAGCCCAGCCTGCAGAGGTGTGCCTGGGTCCGGCCCTTCTACCACTCCAGTGCCCGTGTCCTGTTAGCTCTGAACTCTGGTCTTGGAAGGCACGAGGTGTCTCCTCTTCCATCTGGCTCCTCTCTGGGCCCGTCACTGATGCTGAGCAGAGCCGCCTCAGCCCGCTCGGGAGGGCGGAGGAGACGCATGTGCGTGGCACACAGCTCTCTGCCTCCCTGGAGACAGTGCAGGTAAGGCCATCTCAGGGGCTGGTGGATGAAAAAGTAGAAGAGAAACACACACAGGCACATGCGCACACACGGGCACGCACACAGACACACATGCACACATAGGGAAACATGCACACACATGCGTGCACACACATGCACACATAGGGACACACACACATGCACACATACAAATGCGTATTTCAATACATTAGCCTGGCACTTAGAAAGACCTGCCAAGAAAACTTTCAAAAGAAAGATGTATTTTTCTTCAGGATTTCAGGAACTATTATCTGGATCCTTTTGAAAGCAGCATGTTTTTTTAGTTATCTTTTCTGGTTGATGATGGCTGGAGGTGAGGAAAGCTATGGGTGTGGTGGTCTTTTTTTCTTTAATCTTATACTGAACTCATGTATTAAATCTGCCATTTAGGGGGGATTTTGTCTTATCCTTTTCAGTTTTACACGTATTACATTTTGTTGTCTGGCTGCAACCTTTAGAACAACGTGAACGCAGGGGCCAGTTTTCTTGTCTGGCCTCTGACTGGACGGAGGACGCTTCCAGTGCTTTGCTATTAAAACAGTATTTGCTGTAGCTCCCGACTGCCCCTTTCACAAGGATATTCCGTTACACCTGGCTTGCTACTCATTTTTAGAATGGGTGTTAAAAATCTATCATCTTTTGAAATGATAGTATTTTTGTTTGTTAAATCATTTAAGTCAGTCAATTACAAGATAAATCCCTACTGCTGAATCATTTCAGCTTCCTGAGTCAACCGTGCTTGGTGAAGTGTACTATTTTTGTATGTTATTGCTAGAATAATGCCAGTATTTTTGCCTTGAGGATCTTTGCATTTATGTTCATAAGTAAGACTGACGGATACTTTTTTCTTTCCTTTTCATTGATTTGTTGACGGTTTTAAAGCGCTGCATCTGGCCTGGGTGTGAAGTTAAGCTGGGATCACAAACTTTGTTGAAGAGCTTTAAGTTTTTATTTCTATGGTCTGGAATAGTCATGTGGTGCAGTCTCATTTTTATTCAGTCCAGATTGGCAGAACTTACCCATGAAGCAGTCTGAGCCTGACACATTTTTAGGGATTGCTATGTGACTTCCTTTCATTTTATTCTGTGATTATTAGTAGGTTTAGGCAGTCCATCTCATCTTGAGTTGATTTTCATCACTTAATGTTATCTTTAAAATTTTGATTTAAATGTTTACATTTATTGGTATAAAGGGGGTCAAATATATGGTGATGGAAGGAGAACTGACTCTGGGCGGTGAACACACAATGCAATATATTGGTGATGTATTGTAGAACTGTACACTTGAAACCTATGTAATTTCACTAACCAATGTCACCTCAATATCTTTAATTTAAAGTGGCATATAGATTACTTATAACTTTTCATAATATCCCTAATATCTTATCTGTCTCATTTTTTTGTAATGTTTTTCTCTCTTTCTTTCTTCTTGATTAGTCATGTGAGAAGTTTGATATTTTTATTAGCTTCATTAAGCTTTTGGGGTTGCATTCATTTGTTTAAATTTCTATTTTATTAAATGTCCCCATTATCTTTATTATTAATAAATGCTCTCATAGAATTTTGTTTTATTTTTCATCCATTTTTGTTTCCTGAGTGTTAGGTTTACTTCTTTTACTTTTCAACGATCTTTATTTTCTACTATCTATACTCATTTGAGTACTTTCGTGTTTTCATTGGCATTCATTTTTAGAGAGTTAGAAATTTAGTTGGACTTCTCATGTATTCCAGGAGTTATTTACTAGTAGTAATAAGAAAATTAATAATAATAATAACAACAATGGAAGCATTAGTAATAGTTGCTATTTCTGACAAGGATTTTTACTATTTAGCAATGCATTTCATTGTATTTTAGTTATAGGATATGAACCTGTATTTTTACATTTTATAATATGTTGATTTTCTCTGTTAGTCTTTATGAAAGTACATGACTTATTTCAAAATAAGTATTCTCTGCTTAATTTGGGGCATACTTTTGTGTGTGTGTGTGTGTGTATGTGTGTGTGTGTGTGTGTGTAAAGGCAGAGATTTAGATATAATTAGAAATATCTATGAAGACAGAGATATAGATTAAATTTGTTATGCCTTTGTTTCTTTACTCTCGCAAAACTCTATTGGTGCAACAGTAAAATAACTGAAATAATAATAACCCATAAGTGTAAAGAGAATAGAAAAGGGATCAATAGTGTTCATCGATGTACATTAAGTATTTCAAGCTCACAGAGTCTGAATGGCAGTGGGGAGAGCAGGAAAAACAGATTCGTCCCCCACAGGACTCTGGGGAGGCCGGGCTCTGGCAGCACCAGGTGCCAAGGTTGCACACGTGCACCGAGCAGTGAGACGCTGCCCCCAGCCGTTTCCAATCTCCTCGTCTCCCATATGTAGCTAAGGGTCCATCCCATCCCCATCTCTACAGGAAATGGGGTCTTATTGTTAGAATTGAGAGGCTCACCTGTGGGGAAGGCCAGGTGTAGTTGGGGGAGAAGGTTCTAAATTGAAACAAAAGGAGGAAGCCAGTGCAGGCCCTGCATGGCCACACCACACGCTCTCCTTACTGCGTTCCCAGGGTGTCAGCAGCCTGTGATGACCCCACCACCAGCATGATACTGGAGGATTATTTTCTGGAGAAGCCAAATGGCCACGTATAGAAATGCTTACAAGGTCTGTCATTAGGGGACTTTTTGCCCGAAAGACAGAAGGCTGGCAGCCTGCTGGCACCACAGCGGAGGCCCACAGTGGTGATCTGATGGGCACACAGGGAGCTTCCAATGAGTTTGAGTCTTGCTTTGAAATATGACTGGAGAGCCCAAATCACAGTACTCAAGAGAACACTCCACATGAAAGACATGGCCAAGACAAGGAGGTATAAACGTGAAAGAAGTAGCCAAACTGGAAAGTGCTCACAGGAATGGACAGCACATGGAAGAGAGTAAAAGGTATAGTAGAAGAGACAAAGAGATGAATAATAGAAGACAGAAGATGAGACATGTGTTGAGTCAACCCAGAAATTTCCGTATCCGACCAGGGTGGGAAAACTCTGGGGAGAATATCAGCAAAGGGACAACGGTGAGAAGTTGTCAGATTGGCTGGATCCATGAAGCATCCAGCAGAACAAGCAGCAACAAAAAGACATGCCAACCGCTTCATCACAGAATTTCAGAAAACCAGGGATAAAGAGTAGATCCTGAGAGCTTCAGAGAGGAAAACAACAAAATGGCTATACGCAAAGGAATAGAAAGTGAGACTAAAATTACTCTCTATTGAAACGCTCGCTATAAGCTCACTGAACAAGCCCTGCAAGGGTTGCAGGGGTGTCTCTGGGGTCGGGGAACACGTGAGGGGCTTGGAAATATGTCTGAAGACTTGGAAAAATACTGACAGGTGTTGGACAGGTGTTTTGGAGAATTTAGGGAGAAATGGCTTTCAATGCAAAGAACCAAGTCATTAGAAAATAAAACAATTGTCAATGCCAAAAAGAAAGCACAAAACAATTATTGTATACTGCTTGGTTAGGCACAAAACAATATGGTCATATTAATATAAACATTAATTACTGATTTAACCACAATTGTGATGTAGATACATTGATTAGTTGGAAGAGGGGAAATGAATGTGGGAAAGCAAAAATATATAACTAATTAAACAAGAAATCAGTATATAATATGTAACACTCATAAATCAAGAAATAACAATATAAGCATTAATTAGAAATGGGGAAAGTCATGAAAAACTGTTCTTACAGAGGCCAGATAGGAGAGAAGGATGGGCAGCAGAACCCTTTAATACTACTTTATTTTTTAACTCTACACATTTATTACTTTGGTAAAAGTATAAAATATCTTAAATAGTTATGAACATATATAGCTTTATTTATGAACTTCTTTGTTAGTTGTGTTAATAACCACCCTATACAGACATGTGATTAATAACAAAGGGTTCACACAATACATTGGGAATAGGGTATTTGTTTTTAAAAATGGTGCTGGTTCAAATAGATAGGTAGTTACATAGATAGGTGATTTATAGAGAAAAATGGGTGGATAGATAGATAAATAGATGGATAGATAGACAGATAATAGATAGATAAATAGATGGATCGATACCCTTCTGGTTGTTTCTCTGGAGAACCCTCAGTAGTGCAATCCCTACCTCACACAATACACAGCAATTAATTTAATGTAGATCATTGAACTAAATATTATACTAAAACAAATTAGGTTTATAGAAAACAGAACACCTTAATTATTTTTGAATAGACAAATATTTTTTAACAACACCACAAGTATGCTAACTGTAAAAGAAAAGATTAACATGAAATCTCATTAAAATTAAAGATCCAAGTTCATTAAGACAGCAGGGACAAATAAAAATAAAAGCCACAAACTTGGAAAAGGTATTCCCAATACAAATATCAACAACTAAACTCAAATTTAGGGTATAAAAAGAACTCCTACAAGCGATAATAAAAATTCCAATAGCCCAATAGAAAAATAAGAAACTTGAGTAGACACTTTACAAAAGAGGATTTAAAAATAACCATAGACATATGAAAAAGTATATGTCATTAGTCACCAGAGCATACAAATTAAAATCCAATGAGACACTGCCACATGCCCACCAGGAAGGCTGAAATTCTAGACTCAGCCTCACGTTGTTGGGGAGGAGACAGACAGCTGGAATTCTTCTAAACGGCTCATAAGGTTATAAATGGGTGCAATCACTTTGGAAAACTATTTAGCAATACCTCCTAAAGCAAAATATCCATATGTCCTATGGCCCAGCTTCGGCACATACACATGCCCCCCAAATGAGTGTGATGTCCACCCAGAGACACTTACCATGGCGTTTCGAGCACCACGCGTCACAGGGGCGCCCGAGTGGAAAGAACAGAAGGATCCGTGAGCAGTGGAATGGATGCTAGGCTGTGGCGTGCTGACAACGTGGATTAACTCATAGACATAAAGTTCAGTGAAAGAAAAGCCAGCACAAAAGAGTACACAGAAGCGTACACGCATCCAACAGGCATGACGCCCACAGCTGCTCTCGGGGAGATGCCGGCAGCGGGCATGAGGGAACCTGCCGCATCGCTAAAAACGCTCCCTCTGCATCTTGACCTTCATGGGACTTACATGGGCGAATACAAATACAAAAGTGCATCAGGCTACACAGTAAGATCCGTGTGTCATACTCTGTGCCAACAGATGTCATTACAAAACACTGCACACACAGAAATTCAGGACCACGTAACCAAGGCCAAAAGCAAAAGCAGACAATGGAAAGGTGGCCAGAGCCCCCGAAGTGACCTGGGCATTGCATTCTTTGTTTTCTCAAGCTGTTTGTACAGGATTAGGACTTTTTGTTTCTTTATTGTTGGATAGAATTTACCTATAAAATTGCCTGTGCCTAAAGTTTTCCTTGTGGGGAGATTTTTTTAACTATTGTTATTTTTTTTTCATAGTTACAGGACTATTAAAATTTAATATTTCTTCTTTGGTCAGATCAGTTAATTTTTTTAGAAACTTGTCCATTTCACTTAAACTTTTCATGTATTGTCATAAAGTTGAAACATAAACTTTTTTCTTTAAATCTTGCTTGTCTGTAGTTTTTCTTTCCTTTTTCATCCCCAAAATTGTTTTATTTGTGCTTTCTCTTTCTGTTTTTTTCTATGTTCCATCTTTCCAGAGTTGACTTATTTTTATTAGTCTTTTAAAACTACCAAATATTAGCTTTAGTAAGCCTCTCTAGTATAACTTTTTATTTTATTAATTTCTATTCTACCTTTAATATTTATCTTTTTAATATAAATGATAGAAATTTCTCCTTAGATCCAACTTCTTGCCTTTCCACAAATTATGAGACTATATAATTATATATAACAATGGTTATAAGTAGTTATATATTTATTATATGACACAAATATGAAATTTTATATTAATATATTGTATATGTAATTCAATGTGAAATTCTTTGAAACTGTTGAGTTTTAGTCTTAGTGCTTCTGTTTCATTTTCGTAAATATTCTATGTATTTCTGAAAAGAATATTTTGTCTGTTAAAGACTGCTATTTTAAATTTAGCCAGTAATTCAGGTTTGTT
The DNA here is from genome assembly GCF_001890085.2 of Hipposideros armiger. Classification (NCBI taxonomy): domain Eukaryota; kingdom Metazoa; phylum Chordata; class Mammalia; order Chiroptera; family Hipposideridae; genus Hipposideros; species Hipposideros armiger. The sequence goes on from NW_017731354.1 coordinate 905,561, forward strand.
AGTTGTTTGGTTCAATTTTCTACATCCTTGATGATTTTTTTTACCTGATCTATCATTTAATGAGACAGTGTACTAAAATTTCCTGCTATGATGGTGGATTTGTTGGATTTTCCTTTAGTAATGTCCATTATAATTTGCATATTATAAAGTATGGTATTAAATTCATAGAAGTTTAGAACTAAATATAGGTGATACATTTTATATTCAATAATGTGTTTTGACATAAAGTCTAATTCTTGTAAGGTTGATTGCTAAATCAGCTCCATTTTGATTAGTTAGTGTTTATCTATAGTATATCCTTCTTTATCCTGTACTTTTGGAGTTTTTGAGTCTGAATGTTTTAAGAGTTCCTTCATTTTTTTTCTTTAAATGCAGCCTGAAAGCCTTTGTTCTTTACCCAGAAAGTTTAGCCCATTTACATTTATTGTGAAAATGGATATAATCGGCTATATTCTGCTCTTTAATTTTATCTTTTTTGCCCCCTTTTTCTGCTTTTTTCCTCTTCTGTAGTTTTAAATTTAGATGGTTGAGTTTTTTGTATTTTTTAATTTAGTAACAAAGAGGTTCTCTTTTTACCTCATCTAGTTAATCGATATCTTCATCTTGTTTCAAAGTAATATACAGAGGGTGCCAAAAAAATGTATACATATTTTAAGAAAGGAAAAAAACTGTATTAAAGTTCTAATACTCAGCATATACCAATAACAAAAGATGAATACAAGTCACGTTTGACTTCTGCAGTTACAAGAGGTGCTCAAAGTGGTTGACATCAGAGTAATTTTAATACAGTTTTTTCCTCTCTTAAAATGTGTATACATTTTTTTGGCACCCTCTGTATAATCATCTTAGAATATTTACCACCTCCTACCACTGATGCATGCTATTTCTGCCCAGTATTTTATTTCTACTCAATTTATACTATACATTTTAGAAATCATAATATTTTGTTTTAAATGGTCATTCTTTAATTAGATTTACCCACATGTATGTAATTTTCTTTGCTCACCAGAACTTATTTCTGCATTATGGCCGTTAGAAGTTCCTTTTTTCAGAACTGTTCTTTTGAAACTCTACAGGTTATTCTTTGTTGAAATGTGTACTTATTTCACCTTCATCCTTGCATGATATAATTTATACTCAGAAAACTAAGTTGAAAGTAATTTTTCTCATAACTTTAAAGTTATTTTTCCGTTTTCTGGCTCCTAGCATTACTGTTGATAAATGGCCGTGCAGCTATCATTCTCACGTGTCATTGCTCTTTGTTTTCTGATCACCTTTAAGTTTTGTCTTTGTCTTGAGGATTTTGCTGATGTAGATTTATTCATATTCATTCTCTTTGGAAGGAGTTGATCTTCTGAAAATGATGATTGGTACTTTTTATCAATTCTGAAATTTTGCAGCCACTATATCTTTGACTATTGCTTCTCCTCCAGTTCTCTTAACACCATTATTCTGGAGGCTGAAGAGACATACAAGATGAAATAAAAAACTAGGTGATTACTTAAATTAAAAAAAATTATTACAGTAAAAGACACAGTGCCATTAACCCCCCTCAAAATCTCCCCTTCATTTCAAACACACTTACCCCATCGTTCTTGCCACTTTCTGAAGCAGTTCTGGAAGTCCCTTTTCGTGAGTGTCTTTAGTTGCGCTGTCGTGGCTGCCTCGATGTCCTGAATTGATTCAAAATGTTTGGATGAGTGTGTATGAAGCAAGGGGGAGATTTTGAGGGGGATTAACGGCACTGTGTCTTTTACTGAAATAAATTTGTTTTTATATAAACATTCACCATATTTTTCTATCACACCTTGTATGGTTAGACCTTTACACTCTGTTCTCTGTCTTGCTTAATCTGTGTATTGAGGTTTTAATTCCTAGAAAGTCTATTAATTGTCTTTCAAATGTTCCTGGTAGTTTTTTGTAGTTGCTAGTTCCACAGTCACACTTTTTAAACTCTATTTAATTATAATAAACATAGTTTTAAATATTCTGAATTTTATCATTGTAGTAACAGTAGACTTTGTATGTCTGGTGATTCTGTAGTTTGCTTTTACTGTTAATTCTTACGGTGATAGCTCATTTCCTCTGTGATTTGTAATTTTTGATTATGAGCACGTATTCTCTGGAATTTTATCTATTAGAGGTATTGATACCTATGCTTAAAGGTCCTTTCAAAGATTTAATGTAGTTCTGCTAGATACATATGAATATTGCTAACCTGAAACCACTTTAAATTTTCTTGGGGATTTTCAGGCCACACTGGTAATGTGAATTCTAGTCTCAAAATCATGCAGTGATTTGTACTAGAAATTCTTAGAAGAATTTTCTTTCCTCTGTCCAGATCCAAAGACAGAAGAGTATTTCATTTTCTCTGCAGGGCGTGTTTTCTCCCAAGCTTGTCTTAGAGCTGTTGTCCTATGTGGCTGCCTCTGATCTGATCGCCCACCTCAGGCACGCACAGACTGTCTTGTCTCCTGCCCTGCCTGGGTGGCTTTTAAATATACGATGCCACATTTGAAAATCTCTGTAGCAAAAGGTTTTCTCTGGACATCGAGTCCACCATATTGCTGGAAAAAGAGGTCCGGCTCCATTGTTCTTTTCCTCCTAACTGCAGAGCCCATGTTAGAAGAGCCTGAGTTTTCTTCTGTTAGGATGGACTTTTTTTCTCTTTTCTGGAGCTTTTCATTCCCTTTGAAATAAAAGTATTTCAGCAGAGTTATGTGCGGAAAGCCATCACCTTTCATTAACCTTGTAAACATTGAGCCTTGTGATTCTTTGGATTTATGTCTCTGTTCATCCTAACGCAATTTATTCTGTTATGTTCTTGATAACTGATTCAGTTATATTCTTCTTGTCTCTTCTTTAGGAAATATCAGTGGTATGATTTTTTTCCCGCTCACCATTTGTTCGTATATCTTGGTCTTTTTTCTGGGATCATGAATAATGGATACTTGGACATTTTAATATTTGAAAGAATGTTTGGATATTTGTTTTGTCTCCTCCTTGTCTATCTTAGGATGTCTGTCTTCTTTGTCTAACAAGGAATTTCTGCCCTCTTAGAGCTTTTGTGTTTGTCCTCTGTGTCACTGGTTTGGTTTTCTTTTTTGTGTCAGTTTTGCAATTTAATGCCTGTAGTGTCATCTTTATTAGGTAAGTGCCCCCAACAGTGTGAGGGGGTTCTGCCCTGACCACCTGGACACTTACAGATCTGAGGCTGGATGGTGAACTGACAGTTTGCAGACCAGCTTAGTCAGAGTGCAGCTGGGGAGGGTGCTGGGGGACTCACACAGGACACTTCAGCTCTGTCTGCTGAAGCCGCCCACCAAGGGGCTGCTTTCCGCTTATGTTTTCCCTTTAGACCTGCGCCTACTTCTGGTATAGAATGTCACTCCATCCGGCCCGTTTCCTGGCCTCCCAGCTCACTGCCTTTGGGAGGGACACGGTCACCACAGGGAGCCCTTTATACCTGGGATTTTGTATTTGCTGCTATGGTGCTAACCCTTGAACCTCATGGAGTGTTAATCCATAATAGCCGGAGAACAAGCCTGCGTCAGACACAAGGCGGCCCCAGTTCTGTTCTCACCACTGGAAGAGCAGAAGTTTAGGTGACGGGTGCTGCCGCGCGCTCCTCTGTTCCCAGGACACCTCTGCTCTCTCAGAAAGCAGGTGTGCGCCTCCTCTCGGTCATCTTTCTCACTCTGCCCGCCCTGTGCTCCTGGGAGCGGTAACTTCCTGCAGCTTCTGGCCTGCCCATAGTGTTCGTCTTCCTCTTTTCCAGTGATACGCTGGTGTGTCACTCCAGATTCTAGAGTCCTTTCGTCAGTGTTTGAATGGGAGACATGAAACATGTAAGATCCACCTTCATTTCCCAAGAAATCGATGGTAATTCGGATTTCCATGCGTCTCGTAAATATTTGAGAGCACCCATTGTGTCAGGCGTGTCCTAGGCACCAGGGCACATGGGTCAGCAAAGCAGCCCCGCCGGGGACCCAGGCGACAGGTAGTGGACGTGGCTGGCAGGAAACATAGAGACACGTGCCAAAGAAAAACGGAGAGCCGGAGAGGGGCCGCGGCGAGGGCTGGCTCGCGGAGCAAAGGCGCTGTGGGCCACGGCCCCCCAGAGAGGCTGAGCCTTGGGAAACGGGAAGGTACTCGGAGCGATGAGCTCTCAGGGCCTGGCTCACGTGGTCACGGGCCTGGGAGGTCGCACGGGCTGCTGCCTGTGGCCGGAGAGCCGGGGCAGCCACCGGTGTAAGTCCTGTCTGAGCCCAAAGGCCCGTGACCAGGAGCCTCCGTGTCTGAGGGCAGGTGGACGTCCCGCTCAAGCAGATAGAGCGACCGCACTCTTCCTCTGCCCTGCTGTTCTGCTCTGACCTCAGCAGACAGAGCGGTGCTCCCCACGCTGGCGACGGAGATCTTGGAGACGCACCCAGAGTCGTGCTTCTCCAGCTCCCCAGGTGCCCGTGGCCCAGGCCAGTGGCCAGAAAAGCAGCCACCACGTGTGTAAAGGGGGTGAGAGAGCTGGCTGCGTGGGTCTCTGAGAGAGGTTGTCCCAGCACAAGGCGAGCCAGTGTGGACGCTCCAGGCCAGCCCCGGGCCTGGGCTGTTCGAGGAGCAGCTGGGCACCCAGAGCCCAGGGCCCAGGGCCCGAGCGGCAGCGTGAGCCCACCCCGCGGCCTGGCGCGCCCCCTGAGACCGGGGGCGTCGCTGTTCCTTATGGGGCCGTGGGCGCCATGGGAGAGTTGAAGAGCGGAGGCTGTGTCCCACCCTGCACATCCTGGGCCGTGTGGCTGAACTCAGACCCTGAGGTGCCGTCCCTGGAGCCCAGTGGGTGGCCCTGAGGTCCCTGACCTGACTCCGAACTCTGGTTCTCACAGACGCCCGTGAGAACTACCTGGGAGCTCTTCAAACCCCAAAGCCAAGTCCACACTCCAGGGAGGCAGGGAGGTAGGGGGTGGGGGTG
>NW_017731354.1:910652-920290 GCF_001890085.2 Hipposideros armiger
GAGAGAGAGAGAGAGAGAGAGAGAGAGAGAGAGAGAGAGAGAGAGAGGAAATGCAGCTTTTCACCTGAGGCCTGAGTGTGCCAGGCGTGGCGATGCCGACGGCCCTGGATCTCGGCTCAGTGAAGAAGCTGAGACCTTGGTGCAGGGCAGGGCCGTGGGCTCCCTCGGTTTCCCCTACAGGCTGCCTCATGCCCTAGGCAGGGGCTCGTTTTCTCCGAGAGGCCGAGTCCAGCCCAGCCTGCAGTCAGCCCCCGCCGCTTCCACACTGTGAAACCTCAGCTTAGTCATCCTCTTGGTCATCCCAAGGTCAGGCTCGCCCCCCAGGAACGCGGTCCCTCCATGCAGAGCCTTCGCTGCCCGCCAGGCCCTGCTCAGCCTCACTGGCCCTGCGTGGCGGCGCGAGGCTGCCGGGCAGCGGTGCCTGAGACTCTCCGTCCACCCTGGAGGCCGCTGTCCTCCGGTGCCCGGAGCCGCACGTGTCCGGGAGCCGCCTTAGAAGTGCCAGGCCGGGCTGGGCTGGCCCTGCGCTGCCCGCCATGGAGCTGCCGGCCATACGAGCGCTTGAAGTGTGGCTAAGGTGACCGAGCAGCTGGACTTTTAACTTCATTTTACTTAATTTCATTTAAATGGCTGATACTTGGCTCGGTTATCGAAAAACTTTTAAGTATGTTTAAGTTCTTTTGGAACAGCTTAGCTATTTGAATCTACTTTTTCAACTCTAAATTTTGTGAAGTCTAAATACAGATCAGGAGAAGCGTAGCATTCAAACGGAGATGTACTGTAAGTATAAAGTACACACCAGATTTTGAAGACTTTACAAAAAGAGAATACGGAAGGTCTTAATACTCTTGTATTGATTACATGTTGAGAGGATAATAGTTTTGTTATGTTGGGTTAAATAAACATACTGTGGAAATTCATTTTACCCGTTGCTTTTTCGTTTCTTAACACGGCCGATGGAAAATCTAAAGTCGCATACAAGGCTCACGTTATATTCCCACGGGACAGCCTCCGCCTTTGTCCAGAGCAGAGGACATGCCCCGCAGCACCCCAGGAATGCCAGGGCCACATTCCAGACCGTGAAGAGCTCCCAGGGCAAAGCAGCTCAGATCTAAGCAGTTCCTTCTACAGACACGGTCCCTGTGCCCCCTTTTCCCGTCTCTCTGAGTAGAAAGCGCTGGTTTCAAATGGCAGTGGGGGTGGAGGTTGGTCACCTCCAGAGTCTGTCTCAGGACGGCAGGAGGTGAGGTGTCCTCTGGGAACTCCGGCTCCCTGTCAGGCCTCCTGGTGGGGACTTTCAATTCATACTGGTGTTTATTAACGTTTACTTGGGCAATTTCAAAAATATTCTGCTAAGAATTAGGTAAACAATTCTTTTAGCGGAAAACTGGAAAGACACCCTTTACAAGTGTACCTGTGTCTTCACGTTGTTTGCATTAATGCCCATTTTCTGCTGTGACGGTTGCTTTGCTGAGCTGGCATCACAGGAGACTTGTCCGGTCCAGTCACATGGCGCCCATTCCTCTTTTTATCAGCCACTCGGTCGGTCTCCCACAGGGGTGGGGGGAGGGGTGTGTGCACTGGTTCTTTTTCCCATTTTTGATACATTGAATTTCCCATTTTCTTTCATTTTACAAACCATGCTTTAATAAATGTTCTTTTAGTTACATCTTTTTAAACATGTGCAACTTTACTTTTTAGGAGTCCTAAAAGTAAAATGGTGGCCTGAGGGTTAGGTATATTTGTGTTTTGATAGAGCCAAATTACTCTCCAAAAACCCGTGACAATTTATATCAGACGGATAATGAAGAGCCTGTTTCTTTACCCACATCCCCGCTGACATGCCATCACCTTTTGTTCCCGTTCAAATGGGTTTTCACTGTGTTTGAGAACTTCCTTCCTGGCTTCTAGCGAAATCGAGGGCTCTGTGTATTGGACTCTTAGACATAACCTGTGGATTCTTTATGAGAATCTTTGCCTACTTTTCTTTAAAATTGTTTGTCTTTTTCTGTATAGAAGCTCTTTATATATTTCGGAGAGTAAACTTTCGGTAGTACAAATGTAGTATCTCATCTGAACCTGTCACACTTTCTTTTTCGTTTTTAAATCCACTTTTTAATTAAAGAACACCACCAGTGCAGAAGAGGACGTAAGCCCCAGCACAGACTCCCCGTCACCACAGAGGGAGCCCACCCATGTAAGCGCAACCGCACAAGAAGTGGACCGTTTCACACACCAAGGAGCCTCTCACCCCTCCCACCACTGGCCCCTTTCTCCACACACAGGCAATGATGTCGAAGCAAAATTAACTACAGAAAGATGAGTTTCTCCTGTAAAAAACTATATAACAGAGCCTCACACATGGTTTTCTGTGCCAGGCCCTTCTCGCTGTTGGTCGGTCAGCATCACGCTGCGACACGTAGCTGCCGTCTGTTCGTTTCTGCTGTTGAGTGGCACCGCATCGGAAACTTCACCCGTTCTAACGCTGATGGACGTCTGGGCTTTTTTTTTTTTCTTTTTTTCTTGTGGTCAGAGCTTGACTTTTATAAACACTGCTGCTGTGAACATCCTGGGTCGCGTCTTCTAGTGTGTATTTATACAGCATTTCAGTTGGGCTCATGCAAAGGAGCACATTTGGGGCCAAAGAATCTAGGTCATGTCCGTTTTTCAAAGTGGCTGTGTCAGTTTTCAGAGCCATCAGCACTGTAAGGGATTTGGTGGTTCCGTATCCTCACCAGCACTTGGTATTGTGAGTCTCTTTAATGTTAACCATTCCGATGGGCGTATAGTGGGGCTGCACCTTGGTTAAATGTGTATTTCTCATACGCGTAATCAAGCTGAGCCCTTGTTCATATGTCATTTGTCATTAGGGCATCTTTGTCATGCGCTGTCTCTCTCACTGTCTGCAGGGTTGTCTTACCAGCCACTTAGGAGAAAGACACCACACCCAGTAATTTATTTTTTATTATTCTTTTATTAACACACAGTTGACACACAATGCTGTGTCAGTTTCGGGTGTACAACATAGTGATTCCACATTTATACACCTTATGAGCTGATCACCCCACTAAGTCTAGTACCCGTGTGTCATGGTGCAAAATTATCACAGTGTTATCGGCTCAATTCCTTCACGTTTTCACCCATCCCTCCACCTCCCTCCCAAAGCCAAGACATGGCTCAGCCTGAGTGCCCATCGATAGGTGAGCAGATAAGGATAAAATGGTACCTGACTCAGCAGTAAAAAGGAATGAAATCCTGTCATTTGTGACAACATGGATGGACCTAGAGGGTGTTATGCTGAGTGAGATAAGCCAGACTGAGAAAGACAAGTACCCTATGATGTCACTTATATGTGGAATCTAAAGACAAACAACCAAATGAGCACACCCAATAATTTGAGCAGAGAAAATTTATTGCAGAGACTAAGGGCTGGCTACCACCTGGGAGGTGAAAGAACTCTGAGGTGAAGCTCATTAACACCGACAGAACCTGTGACCCCCAGGGCCAGGGAGAAGGATCCAGGAAAAAATGTGCAGTGGCAGTCAGGCCTCCCACAAAGGGGCTGAGACTCAGACCTGAGCCTGGGCGGCAAAGATGAGACCCAGGCAGCCTGGGACACCCGCCCAAGGACCCTGCAAGACGCCACTGCCCCCCACCCCCCAGCACCCCACCCTGCGGGAAATCCAGGAGGAAACAGCCCCGTCCCTCCCGGCCAGCTCCGCCAGCGCCCCTATTGGCGTGACCTGGACCGGAGCCTTTGGGCCAAGCAGAAGTCAGGTCTGCAGTTGTGGGGGGTGGGGAATTGGGAACTCAGAGGCAATCCGTCCATAACTGGCACAGCGGTGTGTCATTTTGTATTGATTTGTAGAACTTCTTTATATATTCTGGCAACACGTGATGTACTGGTTATTTGTGTTGCAAATATTTTCTTCCACTCTGTGATGTATCTTTTAGCCTCACTATGATGTCTTTTAAAAAACAAAACCTTTTCATTTTCATGCAGTTCAATTTATCAATCTTTTTTATGGTAGTGCTTTTGGTGTCTTGTTTATGAAGTCTTTTCTACCCTTAGGCTGTAAGAATATGCTCCGATGTTTTCCTTAGAAGCTTTACTGTTTTCTTGTCACATTTAGATTTGCAATCTGCCTGGAGTTGGGTTTTGTGGATGGCTGGTGTGAGGTAGGGAGGGCGTCAAGTTACTTCTTCCTGCAGCTTATCTAGCGGACTCAGCAGCACTTCCTGAAAAGGACACCCCTGCCACACCACCCTGCGCCGCTGTCGTGGTCCGTGGTCCGTGGTCCGTGTGCCTGCCCGTACCTGACGCTTTGCCCATCCCTCAGCCAGCGACTCGGTCTTCATTGCTGTAGCGTCATAATAACTCCGCGTAACCAACAGGCAGGCCGCCCACCTCCTCCCTCCTCAGGAGTATCTTGAGTATCCGTAGCCCTTTACACTTTCATTAAAATTTAAATCAGCTCGTCATTCCCTCCTCCACCCTCAAAAAAAAAAAATCCTGGTATTTTTGTTGGGATTGCATTACGTATGTAAGTCACTTGGGAAGAGCTGGCATTGCTGAACTATTGAGTCGTCCAGCCTGTAAAATAGCACATAGATTCATTTATTTAAATCTTCTTTATTCTTATTATTAGTTTATATTTTCCTGTGTAGATGCCTCATACCCCTTTCATTAGATTCCTTCTTAGGATGCAGCAATTTAAAACTATCGCAAATAATTTTTTTAAGTTTTTAACTTTCTGTTTATGACTGGTAAGTTACTCGTGACTGTAAATAACTGTGTTTGTGGTGATTTTAAATGTCTACGTAGGAAAGCTGATTATTCTTTTTTCTGTTGTGTTGTTTCTGGGTTTTCTTGCTTGCTTTGGAAGATCTTTCTTACCTGACCCTATAAAAGTTTTTCTACATTTTATTCTCATACTTTTAGAGTTTTGTTTTTACATGTGTAGATGTCCAACCCACTTGCACTTAGCTTTACTAACGAAGAATTTTGTTTTGTTTTTATAATCCTCTGAATTTTCACATATGCCTGTTGGTCAGTGTCCAGGCTGTCTACTGGTTTTCACTGTTAACATTTAGTAACACGCCACAATGACTGTATCTAAAATACACTTTAGTTACTCTATTTAATGGTATAGCTTTATAACATAAACCCCTTATTTTTCCAAAATTTCTGACAATTCCCGAACATTTTATCATCCACATGAACATTAGAATAACTGTCAGATTGTGTATGTTGGGTTATTGATTAAAAGTATATTTAGTTAATTAGAAAAGAATTGACAGAGTACATGGACTCTTTTCCTATAGAACGTAATGGGCCCATCCACCCCCAGCCCCTGGCAAACGTGATTCTTTGTGTCTCTGTCACATGACGCCTCGGATCCCTGGGGCTGTACACATTTGTTCTCTTGTGACTGGTGTCTTTCAGTTCCCATCATGTGCTCAAGGCCCATCTGTGTTGTAGCGTGTCACAATTTCCTGCCTTTTTAAGGCTGAGTAATAATTGTTCGTCGCATTTATATGTTACATTTCATCATCCATTCATACAGTGGTGACATGGGCTCGCCCCGCCTTTGGCTTTTGTGAATCTGGCTGCAATGAACACTGGTGTGCAGCTAAAACAGCTCTTCAGGCCCGCCCCTAATTCTTGGGGTACATACTCAGAAGTGGAATTGCTGAATCATACTCAGATGAGAATTCTATGACTGATTTTTGGAGGCACCTCCATATTCCTCTCAATTCCACGGCACTGAACTCACCTCCGAGTCCCCACCACGTTGTAGAGACGCCCGGCTGTGTTCTGAAGGCTCCCCGCGGCAGCCGCCGAGGGGCAGGCTGCTGGGCCCTCGGGAGGATGCCCTCTTGTGATCACCCGGTTCGCCTTGCCCTGGTCACAGGGAAATTCAGACCCTCGCATGTGCCCTCTCTCAGGCGGGGCGTGCACTCTTGACACCTACGCCACTTGGCACTCCCGTCTCCATCTTCTGGAGAAAGCAGCAGGCTCACCTCTTGGGGGGTCCCCTGTGGCGCTATGCTGAGCCTGGGGTGCGGGCGGGCAGCCAAGGGCTTGGTTCTCCCCAGCCGGGGGCTGGTCCTGCTGGCTCCATCTCTCTCTCTCTCTCTCTCTCTCTCTCTCTCTCCTCTCAGGCCAGCACAGGTCCCCAGAAGCAACTGCCTGCTTCTCCCTGTCACTTGGACCCTGGTTCCTTGTGTTTCTCAGATTCTTCAGTCTCTTCTACAATGATCCCAGTAAACGCCTATTTTTTGCATAAGACCTGAAACCCACACCATGCTCCCAGGTGCAGCGGAAAGAGGAAAGCACCCCCGTCTTCTTGGCCTTGGCCAGGCGCTGCCCTGGACTGTGTGAGGTGCAGAGCTCACCTCAGCCATCACCCCTTGATCGGCAGGCCAGAGATGGCACCGGCCTGCCCCCCAACAGCCAGACCCCCCGGCCTGCTCTGCAAGCCCTCTGTGCTGGGCAGGGCTGCAGGGAACACTTACTGGATGACTTGTGGAGAGGGGGCGAGATCCTATGCAGTTTGGGTTTTCTCCTGCCCAAGCAGACAGCCGACTAGATAATTAACAGATTTAAGGAGTAGGGGATTGACAGCAATTTTGAAGAAAACATAAACTGACAGAAGCCAGGCTCAGATGAATGCAAAGGAAACAAGCTTTATTGAACACTTCCCAAGGAACTACAGAGAGACTGTTTAAAGTAAGTCTAGAAGGTTCTCCACACCAACAGCAAGCCCCCTCCATCTTCTGAAGGACAGGTTCTGGGTGGAGCTTTTGCCCTCATCTCTGTGCGCCCTTTAGAAAATGAAAGCATTCCAGAAGGACTGATTGGGAGCAGCAGGCATTGGGGTAACCACCCGGCATGTTCCACAGGAATTCTGAACCCCAAATGCACACCATCAAAATGACCCATAAGAAGCTGTCAGCTCAGCTGTTACTGTCACAGGACACTCACTCCCTGGAGGACGCTGCCCCGGGGCCCTGGGGACAGGCAGCACAGGCCGTGGTGCTCAGTCCTTCCCTGCACAGCCGTCTCACACCCTGGGGCCAGGGTGGTGGCCAGCCACGTCTGAGGGCCCTGCTGCCTTCTGGCCAGGCTCCCCCAGACCTCGGCCCCCAGCCTTGACTTCAGGCGTCCAGAAGGGTTCCCGCAGGAGGAAGGAAGTAAAAACAGAGGACTGACTCAGCAGAGCCACCGGGGAGACAGTGCGGGAACCCCGGCGGCTCTGGGTGGGGCTGTGTGCACAGTGTGATGTGGTGCCAGCCCCTGGGCTTGGCTGGACCACTGCCCGGGTCTCCAGCTGCAGGCGGCAGACTGGGGACTTCCCAGGCCCAGATCACGACAGCCGAGCCCTGAGAGCACATCTCTGTCTGTGGCTACACATTGCCCATGGGTCCGCTTCCCTGGAGACCCCTGACGTCCACAGCGCCCTCCGTGTACTGTCACTGGCACACATCAGCACATTGTCCCTGGCACTTGTTTATGGCCCATCTCCCCAGTAGGATGGATGCTTATTTTTTTCTGATCAGAGTACATTTATTTTTATGAGAAAGTTTTTTCAGTTATAGTTGACATTAAATATTATTGTATATGAGTTTCAGGTGTACAGCGTATGGTCAGACATTTATATAATTTATGCAGCGATCCCCCTGACTAGTCTAGTACCCACCTGGCACCATACACGGTTATTACCATATCATTGACTATATTCCCTGTGCTGCACTTTACATCCTTGTGACTATTTTGTAACGGCTGATTGTTCTTCTTAATCCCTTCACCTTTTTCACCCATACACCCAACCTCATCCCATCTGGCAACCACCAGTGTGTTCTGTGCATCTATGAGTCTGTTTCTGTTTTGTTTGTTTGTTTATCCTGTTCTCTAGATTCCACATATAAGCGAGATCATATGGTATTTGTCCTTCTCTGTCTGACTTATTTCACTCAGCATAATACCCTCTAGGTCCATCCATGTTGTTGCAAATGGCAGGAACACATGCTGAATGGATGAACCAAGGTAAAACCTGCTGAGGAGGTGACTTGGTGGAAGTCAAGATGGTTGGCTCGTTGGTTATCTTCTGCAGGTGCAGGAGGAGGAAGACCTTGGTGTCGACCTCAGCAGGTGGTTAGAATTCAGACAGTCCGAAGGTGCAGGGCTGACTCTCAGGCAAGCTGAGCAAAGGCGGCGGAGTAAACAATGTCTACACAGAACTGACGGCGTGGCAAAAGGCCTGCCCCAAAGAATGAGGAGAAACCTCACTGAGATCGTCCCCTCCCGCCCGCCATGATGTGACTGTCCTGGCTGACACGTCTCAGGAAATTTATTGACATAATAGACATCATTCTGAAGAGGTGGCCCAGGATCACACATCAAAACTGCAAGTTTCAAAGGATTCAAGACATACTTTGGACACATATTTCATCTTGACTCTAGACTTAATTAAGATATTGCTCAAGCAATACCTTAGACAAGCAAAGAGCTAGCATGCTATTCAGCCATCCCCATCTTTGTAAAAAGTAAAATAAATGTGGATTGCATGGAGTGAGGCATTCATAATTATTCGTGCAGAGGAAAAAACAAATGAAGAGGGACCAGGAGCTGGCGTCGTCAGTCCGGCAGATCTGGTTTAATCAGAGCCCTGAGAGCGTTGAAGCACCAGCGTCCTCACTCTGAGATGTTTGTGGGTATCATCAAATCAGTGGCAGTTGAAATACTCTTTAATGATATAATCATTTCAAAATTAGACTAATTTTAATTAGCAACAAGAGCATTTTTGGAACAGAAAAGCCGTAGCTTTCTCAGCTGATCCATGCTTCTGCTAACATTTAGAATTTTCCTAAGGGGAAAAAAGGCAACATTTCACTTCCAGTGAACATCAACCCTGGTTGGTCCTGGCACCCAACTTACTCTCAGGGAGGAAGTCCTTAGAAAGCTCTCAGGGGACCGCTGGAATCGAGTCAGTGTGTTATTCCCAGGCAGTCACGGGACAGACGAGAAACACGCCAGAGCCCCTCAGGCCGAGCGCTCGACCACCCTGGTTCTCCCTCTCTGAGGACGCTAGCCAACGCAGCCTTGCTGTGCTTTTCCAGAGGGTCCTCTGCTTCCCCAGGCCGCCTAAACTGGAGGCCCAAGGGCCAGCTTCAGATCTTGTGTCATCATGCTTTGTTGGGCCACACATTACTGAGCATCACAGGGTTTTAGACAAAAACTTAACTCTTTGCCTTTATTTAAAAATTGGGAGATTTCATCTGAAACCCAGATTTCTTGCTTCTTCTGATAAACTAAAAGCCCTGAGTAATGACACCACCAGCATCCTCCCAGTGACCTTCTCCCCGTCCACCTTTCCAGCAAAGCCCCAGTTCCCTCCGGTTATGTCCCTACCTGTCCTCAGCTATCGATCATCCCAGACCCAGGAAGGGATCTGGTCCTCTAAGCCAATCAGCATGTGCCATTCTCCTGGGTCTGCTGTTGGCCCGAGAGTGGCAGGTGACCTGGGTATGTCCAATCAGAATGAAGGAAACCAGTTACAGACCGTGTGGGAGAAGGTTATTCCTATTCACCAAGGAGGATACGGGACAGCAAGCCACCCACTGCCGTGGGCCCC
>NW_017731354.1:925251-926526 GCF_001890085.2 Hipposideros armiger
CCACTTTGGAGAAATTAATTAAACATAAAATATGTGTTTCGATATGAAGCTCAGCACTGCACAGATCGTTGTGTGGAGGCTGCCTCCCTCCCTCAGCCTTGTGAGCGGCTCGGGGCCACAGGCGGAGGCTCCCACACGGGGCCTGTTCTCTGCCTCCTGGTCATCCAGAAACGAAGCCTTGCAGAAGGTGTTAACGGAGGCATCTCTGGCCTCATAAACTTTATTATCAGCTGCTGACAATTTCCTCATTACAAGTTCTAATGGACAAAAGGGGGGGAGAGAAATCAGAACTTGGGGTGAAGGTAAAACCACCCAGAGGAGAAGGGCTGCGCCCCCCCAACAGCTTTTCTGGAAAGCCCAGCTTCAGCTCGTGAACGCCTTCACTCGAGCGGCAGACAGTATTTTTCTCATCACCTGATTAAAACCAAAGGCCCCCTAGACCCCCTGGAAGCCCAGCGGTGCCTGGAAGACCGCCCCCCTGAACCCGAGGACCCACAGGGAGCCTGGCGTGCACCTGGGCAGCCCCTGAGCGGCACTGCCCGGCGAAGACGACATTTGCAAGGTCACTAACGCCAGGGCCCCTGGACTGAAGCACGGCTGGTTCCTGCCAGAGCCAAGCTGAAATCTGTAGAATCAGCTCATGGGCTGAACTTGGAAAATACTCGGGTATCCCTTTTCTTAGAGATGAGACATTTCCTTTTTCCCAAGGTGCCAAGATCTCTAAGCTGACATCATTCTGCACAGATTGCTCTGGTGGCGTCACTTAGTGTGTCCCAAGCCCTTTGGACTCTGGCTTGTGTAACGGCCACCCTCACTGAGTTTTACCTTGTCTCTACGTAAATGGAACCAGAAAGGGCCTGTGCCACTCACCACCTCTTGAATGATGTGAATTATTTATATGGTCTTCGTACACATTCGTTAAGCTGCACAGTGCCACGTGGGACGAGCTCTTTGTCTCTTGTTCGGCCAGAAGGGTTAGCCCGAGGTCAGGGGCATTGCCAGAGCATCCGGGGGGTTTTCCCTGGTGGGGTCGTGGGGAGCAGGGATCACCCGTCAGGCTCTGGGCGCCGAGCATCAGAGGGAGCTCCTGAGGTTGCGAAAGCACATGACCAACAAAGGGGGTTTCCTATCAAGAAAGTGGGTCTGGGATCATCTCCACGACAAAGGCCCACTCTGGCTGATGAAGACTGACCACGTGGTGCCAAGAGAGGACTCAGGCCTGCGCGGGAAATGGAGCAGTGCACACAGCAGTGCTTTCTAGGCCCTGGGACTCCA
>NW_017731354.1:932774-971821 GCF_001890085.2 Hipposideros armiger
ATGAAGACTGACCACGTGGTGCCAAGAGAGGACTCAGGCCTGCGCGGGAAATGGAGCAGTGCACACAGCAGTGCTTTCTAGGCCCTGGGACTCCATGTAATCGCGGGCTGTCCCCTAGTGTCACCAAGCGGCCCATCCCATACAATAAAACTTAGGACGATCTTTTTCGTGAACAGTGCATTGTTCCTTGGGACTTGAGAAGGCAGTCCCCAGCCGAGCCTCCAGCCCCCATGGTGAGCAGCAGCTCGGGCCACGTGCACTTCCTGAGGCTCTGAGAGTTGTTTGGGAGCCTGGCTTAACACGGACTTGCTGTTTGCATAGGACCCTGGAGTATTCGACCTGAAAAGGAAACTGGGGCCTGGAGAGGAAGGACTTACAAGTGGAGTCAGTGCTGGGGCTCTACTGGAATTTGCCTCCTGGTCACCAGGGGAAATGCTGTCTGTACCGTCATCCCAAACTCCGCTGTCTGCAGGAGCCAGGCTGCTGACCTAACAAGTGAGGTGGTGGGTGGGGACTGGTTAAGTGTGACGTCGAGGAGGTCTCCGAGGCCTGGTCTTTCTATATTTTAAGAGATGCACAGGTCCAACTTTCTGTATGAAATCTCCTGAGTTTCAAACATGTTCTACTTAAAATGCCCGTGGGACGCTCTGTGGGTCCCATAAAACACACCAGGAGGGTGTGTTTACACCCCGTCCACAAGCCATTGGTTTGCCCTTAGTTGGGTTCGTACTGCCTTGAGTGCTAACTCCTTTAGTTTCACTTCCAGATAAGGAAACCAGCTTGTCCCAGTGTGTCCAGAACTTTCCCAGTTTAATGTTGCAAGTCCTGTATCCCAGGAACCCCTCTGTCCCTAGCAAACTGGGTTGTTGATCATCCAGCCTCCCAAGAGGGGTCAGTGTGTTTTGTTGTTATTTCTGAGAAGTGACAACTCACCTGCTGGGGGAGGCATGGGTGGCAGAATGTGCCACTGGGACTGTGCCTGAGCTCTCAGAGCCTCAGCCTCCTCCTGTGACACAAGCACCTTAGCAGCACCTACCGGGTGGCTGAGATGCCGCGACCGCCAACCACGAGGCGCCAGGCCTGTGGAGTCACTTGTCATCATTAGTGACAGTCGCAGTGTGAGAAGGCTGGTCTGGACTGCTGACTGAGACCTGGGGCCTCCCGGTTGCCCCTGCCAGCTGCCTGCCCCCTCTCTGCTCTGTCATGTGCACTGCTTTTGTTCTTCCCAAATCGCTTTTCTTTTTAGATTTTTTGTTTATTTGCCAGTTACAGTTGACATGCAGTCTTATACATTTCGGGGTCAGCGTAGTGGTGACATATTTATACACCTTTGGAAGTTCCTGTTGACTGAGCGCTGTTCTTAGTCATGCTCTGTGGTCTTTTCTCAGAGCCCCCAAATTACCGATTTAAAAGGAGAATGTCAGAGAGACCCACTACGTTCCTAAGGAGTTGTTTGGAGTTGTTGGATCCATATCACAGGGCTTTCAAACTCAGTATTGTATAAATATCAAATCCCCAGGAGACAGAAATGGCTCCGAAGAGGTTTTCCCCAGGGTCCCAAGATCTGTGCATCGAGATAATTCTATGCATTGCTGCCCGAGTCTGGAAATTGCCAACAAAAGAAATTCAGAGCAGGGACCCCGTGATTAGACTCATGCATTGATCGAGTCACTCTTCTTGGCTTCATTGGCAGCTTGGCACATAAATAACATGCGGGCAATTACCGTGAGTAATTTAGGTGTGTTTTATAACCTTCCGTACACATTTTTCCTTTAAAAATGCAACAAAATAAAGCAAAACAAAAATAGTCCTCAGGGAATAGAGGAAGGTGTGCTTGAATTTTCCTGTGGGTGGGAGAAGGGGGCTGGACGGGGGCGGGGGGCCTGTGTGCTGGCCATGGTGGTGGGTGGGCTGGGGCTGCTTTCCTGCAGCGTCGTGAGGTGACTCGGGGCTGCCCTGACCCTGCGTGCGGTCCCCCAGCGTGCGGTCAGCATCTCTCCTGTCTGCCTTGGCCTCATGCATCCTTTCTCTTCCTCTGTGTCCTGTCTCACCTCATCTGCCCTCTGATGAGGGTCGGCGAGGGTCCCGAGGAGAAGACCTTTCCAAGGCCAGCAGTGTGGCACCCATGTGGTCAGCAGTCGGGTTGGGGGGCGAGGTCACCATGTATGTCCTTCAGGGTCTGCTGGCGCTTGAAATGCTGCCGCTGCCAGAAGGGGCACCGAGGAGGCCACACGGCCGCCACGCATGTGCTGCTGAGCGTGGCGGTCGGGGTGCCCGCAGCCTCCCCCCGGCCCATTGCAGCTTCACGTGTACCCACTTCATCTGTCCGCAATTCTGGGGCGGGCAGAAATATGAACACACACGTGTAGGGTGGGCCCAGGTTCCAGTGGGCTCCGCACCCCACCTCCTGGCGTCTGGGGAGGTTTTCAGAGGGGTGCGGACATTGGAGCTGAGTTTTGGAGGCTGAGTCGCAGTATTTCTGTTCCTCCTGCGAGCAAATAAACAAGGTGGAGCTGGGCGGACAGCGTGTGACCCTTCCAGCCGTGGGACCGGTCCCCATGCTGAGCTTCTGGTCTGGCTGATCCCCACAGCCTTGCTCCTCTGCCCTCAGCGGCCGAGACCTAATGGTCCTGGGCAGCACTGGCAGGTCACTGCCCAGGAGACCCCAAGGCTGCGGAGGACCGGAGCTGCTCCCACAAAACCAGGGGGCTTAGTGCCAAAATAAATGAAGTTTCCCAGCATTGCCTTAACATTTTAAACTTTGAAAACATTTTACCCATTTGGGCAAACTGTAACCACTACGAAACTGTCAGAGGACACTCCTCGGTGGGACCTGCAGCCCAGTCTCTCCCAGCAGTGTCCCCTGACCCCTGGCCACTCTCTCTGGTGGGGGCGTGGCCTGTCCTCTAAGTGATGGTGGCGGGCAGGGTGGCCTCTCTGAGCTTCTATTTCCCCATCCATGTAAAGGCATGATAATAGCGAACATCACATAACATGAAGTCTGATCACACTGGGGAGCATCAGCCGCTTCCTGTGTAAGGAGGGTCCCGACAGGTGAGTGGGCCCCCTCCCCTGCCTCATCTCACCTCAAACCCTCATCCGTCTCTGGAATCCTGGGGAAAGCGAGCGGGTGGTGCCGGGCCAGCCAGGTCTCCACGCGGACCTCGGGCAGCTGCCTTTCCCTTTCTCCTCTGTGATGGGCAGACCGTCCACTTCGCTCATTTCTCTGGACCATCCTTTGAGGTCCTGAGTGCCGGGACCAGGCATCTGCCCTCCTGTGGCGGAAGCCGTCCTGCTGCAGGGTCGGGGGGCAGGGTGGTGTCCGGCTGTCTCAGCAGCTCTGGGTGCCCCTTCCTGGGGTCGGGTCCTGAGCTCCTCATGCATCCTGGCTGGCTGCACCTGAGAGTAAGAGTCTGGATTTAACACTTTTGTACGTGAGGGTCCCACGCAGTGTCCCGTCAGGCTCAACGACACTAAGTGTCGTACATGGAGATGGCAGGGGTGGAGCCCCACAGTGAGGCTGAGTGAATAGGGCAATTCCTGGGACCCAAACATTTACTGTCTAGATATTCACAGTACCCTACATATAATTTTCCAATATTCGGTATTATAGACTTTTGTTAAAGGTATTGCTTAAAATTACTCCATGCCTGGCATCAATTTAGTCTTATTCATTATCTAGCTAAAATATAACCTTAAAAATAGCGGATGAGCAGAAGCATGTGATTTTCTGATGAATGCAAATTGCCTACCCGTTCCGAAAGGCGAGGTCACAGCAGGCGGGAATATGGTGGGTGGTGGGGTCCTTCCACGTCAGCATCCCGCAGGAGCGCCGTGGGTTCCGGATGCTCCGAATGCATGTAGGGCTCCTCTGTGTGGAACAGCCGTGGCCTACAGCCCCTGCCTCCGTGATGGCTGGACAGTGCGGGGTCTCGGCAGGCATGTGGGGTTCTTGTCATTGCTGGTGGGAATGCAGCTGAGGGGGCCACGCCGGGAGGCACCCGGTCCACCTGGTCAGATTTAACGTGGGCTCACAGCGTGACCCAGCAATCTGCAGCTGGACACGCATCCCAAAGCAGCCCTCGCCCCCCCAGTAGACGCACCTCGCAGCATTGCAGCCTGATGGCCACCTGGGTGCCCTCTCCTGGGAGAGTGGGCAGACATCGTGCACCATCGTGTAGAAAAGAAGCATCAGATGGTGTGTTGAGAGGGCAGCAGGAGTCTGTGTGAACATCATGGTGCTTCACGAAGCAAGAAAGATGCAGAAGGAGATAACACGGCATCATTTATGTAAGTTAAAAATACACGCAGCCCAAACAAAATGCACTTTAAACCCGTAGGAATAGGAGCCGTGTGAGGGGTACAGGGAGGTGAGTACCCAGTGCCACGCGGGCCCTGTGTGGACCCGGGTAATAGAGGCGGAGAGCTGAGAACCTCAGCCCCTGCGTCTGAGCGGGAAAAACTCCAACTCAGCCGAGCAAAAATGTTTCTGCTGCGCCCGCCAGTCCACTTTGCTGAGTGCAGACACTGCTGTAGGCAAACCCCAATTCCGTGTGGCTTATTGGGGTGCTGCGCCAGCTCTCCTGGACCCAGGACACCTTTTCCATAGGAGACCTACCTGTCACCCTTAGAGCTGGTGCTTCTTCAAATGTGTGTCCCAGCAGAATAGTTTGTGACACATCAGCCCGCCGACTTTGCATCCATTGTATCGCTCCAGGAGCTGCGTGTGCATTCACATTTCTGTGCGTGTGTGTGTGCATGTGTGTGCATGCGTGTGTGCAAGCAGGTGCTGACAGTCCCTCCAGGAGTTAATGATTCTGTAGATGGATGCATTTTTCAGAACGGCTCAAAGGGTTAATCTGGCTAGACGTGAACTCTTAAAAGACTTAAACTATCTTTTTAAGACAGTGAATTATTTCTCTTCTTTTTATCTTTTCCCATTTTTTCAGATAGCATCTCCCAGTGATCAAGACTGGACTAAATAATTAAACTTTTGCTTAAACTCACAAATAGAAGGTGTGAGATCTGATGCAAGGGAAACACACACACACACACACACACACACATCCAGCTTCCCAACAAGGTTCTAGCTTCCAACATTATCAGCACCTGGCAGGATGAGACCATTTTATGTAAATAGATTCATTATTATTAATTTCTGTGGGTGCTGAACGATTTATGAACTGCTTTTCGAATGTGGAAAAGTGGTTCATGAATCAGAAGGAAAAATGTTCCCCAAAACCAGCATCGATAAATAACGACTTTTATTCATGGATCCCGCCTATGGTGTCTTTTATCTTCCAGAAGGATGGAAATTACAAAATCACTGAGGAGGTGAGGTCAGCGACAAACAAGGAAGCAAAGGTTCGAAAGATGGGAGCGGTGGATCCTGACACTGCGGCAGTGGGCAGTGGGGTGTGACTGGCTGAGGCCGCTCCTGGGTGCCTCCTGTCTCCCTCGCTCACTCTCAGACATGCGCTGGCTTAGCACAGTCTCCCGCTTTTCCAAGTGCAAATGAGGCGTAGTAGGTATCCACTCTTTTTAAAAAGATCTTCACTTGCCAGCCACACTTTGATTTTTTTTGCCCCAAGACAGACCACAGTTAAAAACTGCAGAGTCGAGTGGCAGCAAAGATACCTCGGCCAGGCCTTTCTCTGGAGACAGAACAGGAATTTGGGAACATTCAGTAAACACCACTTGATTTCACGTTTCTAGGTTCCGAAGTCACAGGTGACAGTGCTCTTTGGCGCCAATTTCATAGGATTGTTTCCAGGTTCTGCCGATCAGAAAGGAACGTAAATCCTGCTGAACAGCAAGCAGCCTTAGATATTTCTGGCTTGCTGACCCACAAGCAGATGGGCAAGGCTGTCCCAGCACAGGCAGGCGGGACCGCAGGTGCCACACGGCACCTCTGTCACCTGGAGAGAGACCCAATGAGCGGTCCCCACACTGCCTCCCATGGGGGCACAGCCAGCAAGTCCTCCCAGAGGGTTGCACCGCTCCCAGAGGAGTGCCAGCCAAGCTGCACACCGTGTGGAGCCCCAAACCTGGAGGGAACCCCCTGCTGGATGAGTGCAAATGCAGCCCCAGCCACTTGGGCGCCAGAGAGAGGAACAGCAGGTCAAGCCGTGGGCCCGCTCTCCCTGCCAGCTCACTCATCAGCTCAGGGCCAGGGTCCACGTCAGATAGAGCCGGGGGTCAGCAGTTCCTTCCTGGGACCGCAGACCCAGTCAGATTGGTTCCATCCCCTTTGATGAGATGCTGAGCTGCTTTTCAGAAACAACAGACCTAGACTGCAGGTCATGCAGCTGAAGTGTGTACAGAGGAGAGCACTGTGACACCCTGCCACACACACACACTCTCACACACTCACACGCCAACACTCACACAAACACACACACTCACACATACACACACATGCATTCACATATATACACACATTCACACACACTCACACACATGGAACCAAAGGACGTACACGAATGGAACTTGAACACTGGAACCTCTCAAAAGTGGAGGGTCTGCTGTCCAGGGAGACGGTACTGATGCCCCTTTACCGTAAACCTCCAGGCTCCCAGGTCTGCAAGTTACACTCCCCGTCAGCACACACCTGGCCCCTAAACCCTCAAAACCCTTGACCAGGTCCGGGGAGCAGGATGGGTCTGAGGCACCTCTAGGTCCCCATCTTCTTGGTCAGTAAACCTTCCCTTACTCCATTCTTTGACGCTTTGCTTTTTGGCCTTTTGAAGCTTCGGCCACATGGACTTTGGACCAGTGACATTCCCACTTGTCTGTCCTTGGGTGGCTATCTCATGGGGTATGATGCTCGTGCCTTAAAATATTCGCTTTTAACATAACTACCTAGCCTGGTGTTCAACTACAGACACAGTGACCTGTTGCAACATGAGAAGATTAACTGGAAAAGGGGTTGTTGGCAGCCCGACAGCTCGTGTGGCCATTCCCAAAGAGACGCCTCGGAAGTTGGATGTCTCCTCTCCCTGCAGAGGATGCGGTCTCACAGGCAGTTACTGGTTTTCTCTGTTAAAACTCCTGCCTCTTAATCCTGTTGTGAACAACCCAGAAAGGTGCCTCGGAAGCCAGTACATGAATGAATACTTTTGTTTTGTCAACGAGTTAATCTGTGCACCGCTCGCTTCTGGGCAGCAAATGAACACCACACTTCTTATTTAAGGGAAGAAACACTGAGAGACAGACATAATTACCCTGCAGTGGCATGGC
Source organism: Hipposideros armiger (assembly GCF_001890085.2). Taxonomy (NCBI): domain Eukaryota; kingdom Metazoa; phylum Chordata; class Mammalia; order Chiroptera; family Hipposideridae; genus Hipposideros; species Hipposideros armiger. Next base: position 940,014 of record NW_017731354.1, read on the forward strand.
AAAACGTTGGAATCCAGTCAAGATGAAAACTTTTTGTTTCTGAATCTTTCTCCCAGAAACGTTTCCATTCAGCCATTGAGCGCCTCCTGTGTCCCGGCACTGTGCTGGGCCCTGGGGATACAGCCACAGCCTGTCCCCAAGAATTCCATTCTCCAGTGGGGGGAGGTGACAGTAATGACAGTAAAATGCCGGAATGAAATGGAGATGAGGGTGTTTTCCTAGAAGAGTGGATGGTCAGGGAAGGTGTTTCTGAAGAGGAGAGATTCGGTGACAAGGACACCACAATGTGAGAGGCTGGAGGAAGAGTCCACACAGAGGACGATGGTGGAAGGGATGGCGTGTTCAGGGACAGACAGGGCCGGCCCCACACGTGGCAAGGACAGGGGTGGAGAGAGAAGAGTTTAGAGAAGCCGGCTGAGCAACATTATGTGGAACCTGTGGTGAGACATGGGGATTTTATCCTCAATGCCAAGGAATAATTTCTTAGATGAGTATCACGGAAGGTTAATTGCGATTACTTTTCTAGCACGGAACTTCATCGAAGAAAGCACACTTTAAAAAAAAACAAAGAAACATATTTTCTCAACCTATTGGCAAAACCAGTCCTCCAGCAGGAAGGGATGAATTGGCTGTTAGGGACTCGAACATCATTCCTATAGCGCCGCCTGTGGTCTGGTCTCCCTGACGAAGCCAGACCTACTCAGGACACTACAGGTTGTCCACCTCTGAGGACGCAGAGGTTGAAAGAAAAGGCATTTGGGAATTAAATGCTTCAATCAGTTGAACTTTTATACAGATTGACTGCAGTGAAAAATTAGAGTTTTGTGCAATCCAATAGAGTAAAATAAAATGCCCCAAATAAATACATAGTTGTCTTTTTTTATTAGCTTTCCATCACCCTTGGATCCATTTGTAAGTTGCATTGTGTCACCTCTCTTTTCATTTGCAATGTTGCCTCTGAAAACTGTTCTGTTTATTTGAGCTCAGCAATCAGGCTTAAATGTACCAATATATATTGTTCAAAAGTGTGTATTTTTTCTGTCTACCAAAGACATAGTGACTGCTCCTTTTATGGGAAACCGGTTATTAATCCAGTAAGTCTGCGTGAATCAATATCTTTGTGAAATGACACCGTGTTCAGGTTATTTTATGTTATGTTGATGGTTAGCTAATTTTGGAATGGAGACGTTTCTTCTAGAAGTAGACGTAGTATAATTTAGTGGTGGAGACGCCAATCATTACAGGTTGTATGTCTTTGTCTGGGCAGAAGAGGGCAGATTTATGGAAGGAAATGCAGCTATATATTTTTTCTGCACTCTGACCCAAAACACCCACTTTGCTTATGATTTTGTTTGCTTATGACATGGGCCGCCGTCACTTACAGGAAGACAAAGCCAAAAGCTGTTGTTCCTGGGTTCTGGTTCAACAGTCTCACTGCAGGACAGTGTGGTGACAACTCCAACATGGCAACAGCTTTCCACTGTTGACAGAAATCTACAAAGGAGAACCAGCATGGTGCTAAGCGAGTGTGTAAAATTTAACCCTGGGAAACACTTGAGCAGAACGACATTCTCCTAAGATGTAACGGGCTGCAGAGAATAGCGTGGTGCATGGGTTCTCTGTGTGCCCGTGATAGCTTCTCCCCCAAGGCGGAGAGAAACTCCCCACCCCACCCAGCCCGCTGGGGTTTTAGGCCAAAACGAAGGTATAGGAAAAAAGGGGGGACCCAGTGCACACAGGAGGTGAGGCCATCTGGAGAGTCAGGCAGTGAAGTAGCCGACGAGTTTGGACAAAGCAAGTTCACAAGCACACCTGGATTAACAGTTGTTCGGGTGCTGAGGTGGCCAATGTGTTGCCACTGAATTAGAGGTAAGATGGGACCTGGGGACATGTTTTTATTCCTGAGTGAAACAAAGCAGTGCTCTCTTAGCACGATAAGGAATTCACCCTCTAAGCCATTGATCAGCGTCAAAATGAACAGTGGGCTGATAGGCGTGTGGTAGGTTGTCCCGTCCGTGAGCCCGAGGATCGGACCTTCCGTGTCCCCGCGTGCCACGTGGGCTCTGGGCTTGGCCACGTTGCTCGCTCTGGCGAACAGCTCATCAGCAGACAGGAAGCAGGGGGCGGGGTGATGTCAGCTGGGGCTGCCCTGTTGAGCGCTGTCTGTCGCCTGTGAACGTAATGGGATAAGATTTCAGCGCTGCTTCTTTAGAAGAAGAAAAGCTTTTGCAGGTATTATTCATCCTTACCCAGCCCGCCTTGCCCAGGATTAATCAGTGTTAGAACGCCCATTTCACAGACAGGCCACTGAGGTACAAAGGTACAAAGCAGCCAGGGCAAGTGCCTTGCCATGGGGCACACAGCTGGCAAGTGAGGGGCCAGATGAGGGCCGGGCTGGACAGGGTCTGAGTCTGGCCAACGCTCTGGCTGTCGGGGAGGCGGGAGCTCTGAGTCCCTCCTGAGCTGGGCTCCCTGCCCGGTCCTGCCTCTCCTCCCGGGCAGCGGAGGCAAGGGAGCCTGGAGAGTTTCCCCTGTTTCTGGACTCTGCTCCGGCCCCAGGGCGCTCTCCATTTTCATGGCGTCTTGTGGACACTGCGAAAGGACCCAGCGGGACACTGGTGACAAAGGGAGCTTTAGGGTGGGTGGGTTGGCGTGGCTGCACAAGAGGCAGAGGTGAAGGTCTGAGAGCTCTTCCTGAGACTTGTGAGGGTTCCTGGACGCCCAGGTGTGTAGTTGGGGAAGAAACCTTTTCACCTTCTGCTGAATGGAGCACCGTGCGGTGCTTCGGACCCATCTGGCCCTTCCCCAGAGCCCTCACCGCCCGCGGGAGAGTGGTCACTGAGGATTCAGACCCCCCAACTGCGCCCCCAACAGGAGTGTTGGCTGCAGCTCCTCCTACCAGAGCCCCCAGCTCCTCGTTGGAAGGCGAGCAGAAGCTTTGGGGACTGCAGAAGTTGGGAAGGGCAGTACGGAGAGGGGACACACCAAGAACTCCCGGAGTAGCCAAGTCAGATGCACGGCCTGGGTTCTAGTTTGCTGCTGCCGTCACTGGCGGTCCTGGGGCGAGAGCCCGCCCGGCACAGGGTCCAGAGCAGGGCACACACAGTGCTGCTGAGGGAGGCGGGGCGGGCTCTCTTCCTCCAGCCGGGTGGCATGCACAGCAAGCGACACGGGAGGGTGGAGCTGGGCACACCGGCCGCACGCTGTCCCACCGACAGCATTGGATGTGCCCTCTGTGGAGTGAGGGCAGCCATCCCCCAGCGACCCTGAAGACAGAGGTCGCCCATTGGAGGCAGAGCGCCCGCTGCCGACGTCCGGTCATCACAGGCCAGGGGCCTACCGGTGGGCGAGTGAGCACACAGAGGGCCTGAGTGGCCGGGGCCTGCCCTCTGTACCCCGTCCTGCTTCTCTGTCTGTGGACACCTGAGATCCACCTCGTCCAGGACCCACAGCCCAAGCCCCGCACCCAGGGCGAAGTCACGTGAAGTTCAGCTGCAAGGTGCCGCCCTCCCAGAGCTTTCTGCTGGTCTGGGGGTCTCCCGAGCCCCAAGCCGGCCGCAGACACCTGGGAGGGGCCGGGAGGGGTGTTTCTTGGGGGTCGTGCACAGACCCCTTTGTCCGAGGAGAGGGCCGTGGAAGGCGGGATGAGGGAAGGCTCGCAGCGCTGTCACGCACCGCCTGGCTCCTTCCTGAGATGTTCTCCAGCCCGGGCAGGAACACCATTTCCTGCAAAATAGAAACCTATTGCTGAGCAGTGCGACGAGAATTAACCTTGATTATCACAGTGATTTACTAATCAAAGCCGGGGACCTGCTAATCAAGCTGGAACTGCCAGCTGCTTGGTTTTTATAGTAACATAACCAAAATTGAACATTTGGTAAATGACGGGTGTGGGTGTGATGGGGGCGACGGCGAGAAAGCGAGGGAGGGCCAGGGCCTCCGGGCTCCCGGGACCCATCAGCAGGTCGGGCGGGCGCAGACCGCAGGAGTGCCACTGAGATACCTGCCAGGGAGGCCTTCCCAGGCTGGCGTCCTGCCGAAGGCCCTTTAGACAGGATGCTGGTGTGAGTAACCCAGCCTTGGGAGGTAACCCCAGAAAACAGCAGTGGGGAATGGGAGACTGAGGCCGACGAGGCAGCATGCCCACCGGGAAGAAAGCTGTGCCCGGCCTGGCATTCTGGGCTGTGTCACCTGCAGGCCAGGCTCCTGTGGCCGGAGGCGGTGGACGTGATATGGGTGCCGGCCACTCCTCTCTCACGGGCCCTAATCCCCTGGGAGATGTCAGCCTGTCCGACATGCACATCTCACACAGGCTGCAGCCTCTCTGAGCTACGTGACCTGTGCTGTGACCAGAGCACGTCCCCTCTCTGTCATGGGCAAGGACAGCAGGGGTTCCGGACACGTGTCTTCTGCTGCTCAGTCTCCTTCCATGAGCCAGAGATGGCAGGAGCCTTCAAAAGATGGAGCAAAGCAGGTACGGGCTTTCTGCTCCCCGCCAGGGGTGGCCCGCCACCCTCCCCACAGCCCGCTCTCCGTCATCAGGAAAGCTGCCCATCCTGAGGACTCAGCGTCATCAGGAGCTCAGTAACGAGCGTGGCCGGTGAACACAGAGGGAAGGGCCCCCGGCTGCTGTGGACACAGGGACACCCAGCACATCTGTCCTGCTGACCTCACCCTGCCGCCTTCCCTGCCGCCATGTGGCCCTGCCCACGGCCCAGGGGCCAAGGCTCGTTGTAACAACTCACAGGCCGCGCGCAGTGTTCTCACTGCAAAACTCAACGCATTACAAACAGTCCTCTTTGACCCCCGTCACCGTCCTTCCATGCAGTGTCCTCGTCACCTGCGGGTGTGCATGTGTCCAGGCCACATAAGCACTGGTGGGGCTGCGAGGCTGCCCCCCGTCCCCACATGGAGAGGACTCGATGAGCCTGTTCCCCAGAGGTGAGCTGCATGCCTGACGTGGCTCGCTGCGTTTCGGTCCCCTGCGGCTGGGCATTCGGGGCCCTGGCCCTCGCTGCGACACCCCCCACCACACCCCTGCTGCCCTGAGCACCTCTGCGAGTGCGTGAGCACAGTTTTCCCAGCATGGTCACCCAGAGGGGCCGTGCTGGAAGGGTGCTGTCGGTTTGCTCCCCTGAGGGTTTGCAAGGTGGGCACGCCCACTCATGTCCCACGTCCACCCCGCCCTTTATTTTGTCAGATCCAAACGTTTGCCAGTTTGGGGCATATGATGCTGTTTTATTTTATGTATCATGGATGACCGGTGAATTGAGCAGCTTTTGTTGTTTGTCCACTGACTTTTCGTCTAAGACGGCCTAGCTTTTACCCGACTCTCTCCTAAGACATTGGTCTTTTCATTATCTAATTATCGTTATTTATATATTTACACACACACGTATCCTGGATACGACGCCTTTAGTTTTGTTAGATGCTGTAAGTCCTGGCGTTCCTTTTCTCCTCCTTTCTCCTTTCCTTTCCTTGGGATAATCCAGGCACTGCTGACAAAAGCTCTTTACCTTCAGCACGTTATGGGGCCGAATCTAACCTCTGCAAAGCGGCAAGCCCCTCGTGTGACACTTGCTGCTTAAGAAGCCAAGCAGCTCTTGTAATCTGCTTTCTCGGAGCTGTGTGACTGATAGAAACTGTGAACTCTGACTATTCCAGAGGACGGGGTGTCATGATCAGACACGCCCCCCCCTATTCTCTGGTGTGCAGGGTGACAGGGCTGCTTAATCAGAGAGCTCCGTCTCCCGAAGCCTAGACGTGGCCTCAGGGCCTGTCCTCGCTGCAGTGGCCCCGCGGTTGGCGTGTAAGAGAAACCGGGCAGTGTCAGCGCCCCAGCGTGACCAAGCACCGTCCCACCACCCCAAGTTCATAGGGACTCAGAGGCTCCCACCTCGCAGAGGGCATCCTGTCCGAGTTTTCTTTAGAAGGAAAAACCCAGTGAAGTGAATTGGTTGACCTCACCATTTTGGAAACGGTGATAACAACAAGTAAACATTTATTGAGTGGTTACTCTGTGCCAGACATGGTATAAATGCTGCACACATATTTTCTCATTGACTCCGACGAGCTGCTTAGTGGGACGTTCTTCCATGACAGGATTACGGCAGAAACGACCCTCTGCAGCGCTCAGCTCACCCCCCTCTCCTGTCCCTTATCTGTCACACACACACCGGTGGAGGCTCAGAGACGGGCGGCGGCAGCACGCTGAGTTTTCCTGCCTCCGTGGCCTGTACGCGGGTCTCAGCTCTGGAAGCCATGACAGAATGGGACATCACTCGGCAGCCATACCGCCTGTGACAGCTGTGGTTGGTGACCTGGCAGGCTGTGCCGCGCATCGCGGCCGCCGAGTGGTAAGCGGTAACGAGCGTGCGCATCCCCTGAGAAGTGTCACAACCCTTGGGAGTCACCTCACTTGGAAACACCCCTGGAGGTGGCCCCTACCAATGACGGACTAACACAGAGTAAAAAGCCCAGAGCCCCTGCCTCAGGTGGGACAGCCGTCGGTGCCGTTAACACTGCAGGGCTCCCTGGGGCCATGCCGACCCCGGCTGGACAGTCCCTCCGCCTGTCTCCAGCCCTGCTCCCCTTGCAGGCCTCCCGGGAGAGCGCTCGCACCGTGAACCTGGGTGCGCTGTGTCCCAGCACTGACATTCCTGAGCACCTTTGCTTTGGATGCCAGTGGCTTCATTTAGTGACAAGTCACCAGGTGAGCAGCCCCGCTCTCTCCTCTGGCCTGTGGAAATGGGGCCTAATGCTAAGAGCCCTTTCCCCCTTTCCCCCAGGACAACAGGAGGTGAAGGGCAGCAGACCCACCTGCATTAGGAGACGCGAGTCGCAGAAAGGAGCGGTGGCCCTCGAAGTCACCATCTGGCACATGTCCTGGGCCACCTGGTTTTGGGGTTGAAAGCCCACCTCTCTCAGGCTGCTTGCTCTGAGCTTCGACCTGAGACTCCTCGCGTCTCCCTCATTCCCCGGGCCTGGAGGTCGAGGCCTGCCCTAATACGACAAATGCGAACTCCAGCCCCGTTGGGTCAGAAGCATCCGGACGTTTCCGGGTTCCGTCCCTTTCTCAGGGACTTTGGGCTCACCTATCCAGGTCAGCTTCTGCTGACTTCCTGTCACTGTCCAGCTGCCTCCTTCCTGGACGAGGCTCCGTCTCCCTGGGAGACTGCAGGGCCTGCTCAGTCACCCCAACAGGGCTGCGCCCACTGCCACCCTCCCTGGGGACGGATGGCCTTGCTAGGTGTCATGTGCATGTGGCATGCGGCTGGGGTCTCTAGGTGGGAGTCCTGCTGAGAGAGCAGCAAGCAGCGGTTATAGGAAAATGAGGTTTTTTTCTCTCCGTTACTCCTGTGCCCGACGTGGTGACTGTCCCTCGGGAGGACAGGCGGTCCCTTGGCCCTCAGGACTGTTAAGATGGCAGGGGCGGAGGGCAGTGGACACACGAGCGACCGTGCCAGGTCCGCAGGTCTTCCCCACATCGAGAGCCATCCCCCCACCCCGGTCCGAATCAGGCCGGGGTTCCCCCATCTCGTGGGGGTGGGAGGCTGTACCAGCAGCATCATGACTTCACAAATCAGTGTCACTGCAAACACATTAGGTTTCAGTAAAACGGAGGTTCAGACATGGGAGGAGGGGAAGGCCGGCACAGGAGACAGCACACCAAGATTTACTTCTGAGTGCTCCCAAGTATGGAACTAAAAATAACATTACAGATAAAATTTGTAATGGATCTCAAGCTGCCGGGTCCCCCAAGGCTGGGGCTGCCCAGGGCTCTGCAGCAGCCTCCGTTCTCCCGCGTCCCTATTTAAATATTTCATACAGTTGTCTGAGCCTGTGTGCGGTGTGCACGTCATTTATATTTCAGTCCATCTGAAATGGACCCTCGGCTGCGTCGGGCCCCGCGGCTCGGGTGGGCTGAGCGGAGAGGTGGGCTGCGCGGGGCTAAATGAAGACGGATGCCTAATGGACTTCGTGTGGACCGATCCGCTGTCAGGGCTTCTGCCTTAAACCTGATTTGTGATTCTATGGGTTTTGTGACATTATGATAAGATGAGTTGTGCGTAAGACTTCCACTTAGCAGCGACGCTGATGGGCGGTGGAGTTAGAGAGAGTGGCTGACAGGCGTGAGGCCGGCTCGGACCCCGCGGCTGGCACTCGGAGAGGAAGCGGCCCAGCTGCTCCGCAGTATTTCATGCTTTCCCGCGCATTAGGCTTTGGCAGAGTGAACTTTGGGAAGAATAAAACATTTCCAGGATAAATTCCACTTCCCCTCATGTTGAACTTAACTTTCCACATCACTTGATGGTTTAGTGGAGTTGGGGTAAAGGAACATTTACCTAGTTTGCACGCGGCGGGGGGCGGGGTGTGTGTGGGAGCGGGGTGGTGGCTGTGAGGCCACATGTGCAGGTAAAGGGAGGGTGCGTGGGCGTGAGGGCCTCCCGGGGGCTTGGGACTCAGCACTCAGAAAACTTTGTGTGGGGGCAGGGCGGGGAAAGGGCGATGAAGTCCGCTGCCCAGCTCTGCAGGGGCCCGTGTGCCTGGCAGGTCACAGCACTGCGTACACAGTCTCATGAGCCTTCAGCTCTGGGGTGGAGGCAGCGCAGTGGGGGACAGGGCTCGTGGCAGCCCCTTCCCTTTCCCAGGCTTCCTGACTGGTGTCACCTGGACTCGGCCACCAGCTGGCCCTGGCATGTCCTGCCCTCAGCTGGACACAGGAGGGAGAGCGCCCTCTATCCCAGAGCCCAGTAGGAGTTTCACTCCATTCTGCCGCTGGTCCCTCACGCGTCCCCTGTCTCGTCCCTGCAAAAAACTTCCATCCTGGACCCACCAACACTTTCACTTTTGGGGGCTCCCTCGAATGCTCAAGGCTCTGGTGCCCGTGAGTGTTGCGGGCTAAGTGGGGCTATCATCTGCAGGGGTCTCCTGAGAGGGTGAATCGCAGTTCATGTAGAAACATTTGTGGGGACAAAGGTCACAGGGGCGCAGAGCCGGTGGCCATGACATAGCGGCCGGCCCAGCACGCTCCCCAACACCCACATGTTCTGGGGCAACGTGCTCGGCCTCGCCCCTCCACTCTGCCTGCGGGGACCCTGCCTCCCTCAGTGCCCGGTCAGGACATCTGCAGAGACTGCCCCTCTTGACAGGGGGCCTGACCTCAGGGTCAGTAGGGCCCAGTCACAGAACTGCGGGGCCTCAGGGCATCGGAACAGCTGTCCCTCCACAGGGTCAGGGCCTCCGTCCCGGCCAGGCGTGGGTGGTGCTGCCGTCACAGCGCCACGTGCTGCAGGTCACAGCATCCACTCACTCGGTGCCGAGCAGCTGAGCGAACTCTGCTGTTAGGACCTTACGTTCCAGAGGAGGGGCCCAGAGCAGGAAGGACGGGCTCGCCGGCGGGTCGGGGGCACTGCCAGTCCCACGCTGGCACCTCTCTCCCTCTGCATCCTTCTTTCTCCCGAGCAAACCAGCTTGGTTTAGGAAACTTGCTGCTTCCTTAGGACAGAAGATACAAGTCCATGGGTCCCAGGTGACCGTCCCCGGCACACTGATGACTCCCAGGGCCCGCCGACCTGATCCTGACCAGGGACAGGTGACTGGCACAGCTTGGCTCAGACACCCACTCGCGACAGAGACCACGGTGAGGAAGCCACACAGGACACGGCCCGAGGGTCAGTTCTTCAGCTCAGAGGGCGTTGGTGGGGCAAGTTTCCTTTTTCCGCCCAAAACTCACCCAATGGCCACCGTCCCGTTGGAGCCCAGGCCCGATAAGCTGATGGGTCCTCCGGGAATTCGAGCCTGACCAGGCAGGTCCCCATGGGGCTCTGGGCAGCGATGGGGCGCTTTTGCCGGTAGTGAAGGGGGCCATGTGTGGGGACCAAGTGGGGTGCTGGGGGTGAATCTTAAGCCTGTGCTTCTGTAGCCCCCCTCACAGACCGCTGCTCCCCACGGGACTCGCAAGCAGCCGCGCCAGTCACATGTGCCCTGACCCTCCTGGAACATGGGGCCACCTAAGTATCTGGGCCCCCAAGCACCCGGGGCCTACGACTGGGTCCAGGCTTGGTGTGTTCTCCCTCTGTACCCACAGCCAGGCTCTGCCCACACCACAGGGTAGCCCAGACTAGGAGCTCGGCCATGAAGGCGGCATATTTGGTGGAGAATTCCTGGGCAGAATGTCCACAGTGCCGCGTCTTTCTCCGCGTCTTACCTTCCCTCCCTGGGCCTCCGTCTTTTCGCCATAAAGCGGGCTGGGCGCGGCCAGCCTGTGCTGGTCATGAGTGTCCTACGAGATGCTTTGAGAAGGGAGGCCTTGCAGTGTTGCCTGTGGGAATTGGCCCCGCGCAGGCCCCTTGGTGTGCTTGTGGCGAAGGCAGTTTCCACTGGCAGGTTTGCTCAGGGACACACAGTGGGGACAAGCTGCAAACAGGCTGGCGTCCCGTCTCACACGGAGAGCCCGGCGCCCTGGCCGCTGCGGCCCTGCCATCTAGCTCCCAGGTCAGTGCGCCCTGCGCCCTCGCTTTGACCCTGTGTTTCCTCGCTGACTCTCGTGTGCTGACTCTGACCCTCGTGCAGGTGGCAGAAAGCAGGCTCCCCGGAGGGGCTGGAAGGTGGCTCTGAGCTCGCTCAAACCTCGGCCAGTGGGCAGCGTGGGCGGGCTACCACCCAGGAGGCCACAAAGACACAGCCTGACCTGTGACCCGGGCCCCGCTCACACGTGGCCAGAAGGCGGTGGGCGGAGACAAGAGAGCCCCTGAGGCGACAGCAGTGCCCAGCCTCTGCCTGACAACCAAGGAGACCAGCGTGGGGGGCGCTGGGGGCTCGTGGGCAACAGACACTCATTTCTTACAGCTCTGGGACCTGAGGCCCACGATCAAGGTGCCATGCGGCCCGGCTCTGGTGGGGACCCCTTCCTGTTCCACAGTCGTCACCTGCTCGCTGCAGCCTCACGCGGGCACAGAGCAACTCGTGAGAGCTGCCCGCTCAGGACCTGAGCACCCCACGGGCCCCACCTCCCCACACCGGCACCTTTGAGGCCGAGGACTTGAGCATACGGCTCTGTGGGGGATGCACACGCTGGGATCGCGGCAGGTCCTGTCTCTGGGACTGTGTGTCACCTATGAGGAAAAGGAGTCTTCGCAGACATGACGAATTTAAGGGTCGTGAAGTGACGAGGTTATCTTGGTGAGCCCCTCGCGCCATCACAGTGACCTTGTGAGAAGCAGGCAGAGGGAGCTTTGAAGGTCTGGCATTGAAGGCCGGAAACATGCAGTCGCAGGCCAGGGTGCCAGGGGCCACCAGAAGCTGGGAGAGGCACGGGGCAGATCGTCCCCGGGCCTTCCGTGGGGAGCAGGCCCAGCTGACATCTTGATTTGGGCTCAGCAATACCGATTTGGACCCCCACACTCCAACACTGCTACAGTAAGTGTCTGTTGGCAGAAGTCACCATGTTTGTGGCGGTTTACAGCAGCCACTGGAAGCTAATAAGCCACCTGAGACATGGCTTTCTCACAAGAGGCTGTGGGGAGCTGCCATTCAGGGCACCAGCCCCCAGGGCCACGAGTGGGGCTCTGCGTTCCCAGGCGCCAGGGATCGGGACACACTTAGACCCGGCTGGCTCTCTGGGTCTTGCCCAAGAGTCATTCTCCCCAGTATGGAATATGAGCCCCTGGAGGGCCAAGGCCACATGCTGTGTACCCCACGTGTGCCCAGATCGGCACGGCGCCCGGCTCACCGGGATGTACGTAAGGAATTGTTTCTGAAGGACCAGCGCAAGCGAGCAGCTAAGGGCAAGCAAGTTGGTAAGTGAGTAGGTGTATCCGTCGTCACTTGCACTTGGTAGGCCTCCGAAAACACATGCCCGCCCGCCCATCACACCATAAGGCCCCCGAAGGCAGGGCCCCCTCCCTGGCCAGAGACCTGCACAGACAGGGCTTCACGCCCAGCAGGTGCTCAGTGGTGACCCACTCGTCGACCGGCTGCTGACCGACGAGCACCTGGGTGCAGCTGTACTGGGACTTGCGATCCCTTGGAACCAGGTGTTTTTCAGCCTGCCACCAAACCTGTGTCAGATGCAGGATGGCGTGTGCAGTCTCAGGCAGGGAGGTGCCAAGCACTCACAGGTGCGCCCAGCGGGGACTTCTGCCCGTTGGCTTAGGGTGCCCAGGACTGTGGGCTCTATGTTGAGAAACTGTCGCTCTGCGGAGGGCCCAGGAAGCTGCCTGTGGACCTAGCCCCTGACGCCGGGACCTGGCGCCCAGGCCTGATGGAGCCTCTCACTTTCCATGGGCCTGCTCTCCGCCTCCGCACAGGCACGATTGTTAAAATGCCAGAGGCAACGGCCACACCAAGTTCCATGGCTCCGTTTGGGGTGGAGCCCAGCTGGGTGCCATCCAGGGTCCGTGGGCACGTGCTGAGGCCCCCGGGAAGGCACCTGCGCGGCAGGAAGCAGAAGGTGCACGGCGGAGCTTGCAACACAGCACTGCGTGAGCACAGGGCGAACACGCTGAGTGGTCCTGGTGAAAACGGCTGTTTGGAGGGTTGTGATTACTTTGGAAAGTTACAGATTTCAGCATTTGCTTTGCAGGAGTCAGCTCCCAAAGTCAAACTTTGAAGTCAAACTGCAAGCCAGAGGCAACCGCGCGTTGAGCGGAGTGTGCTTGTCTTTGTGAGAGGGCCGGGGCCCCGCAGCCTCACACTGCAGGCTTCTGCACTGTGTCCTGGGCAGGGAGCCCTCACGCTGCCCCTCGTCCAGGAGAGGGGAGCACCTGCCCCGAGTCCCCTGGCCACACTGCGACCCCTCCACGCTCATTTCAGAGCTGATGGGGTGGGTGGCGGAGTCATGGTGGTCGACGGGAGAGCGTGACTGGGAGTGAGAAGGTTCCTTCCTCCCTGGCATTCGGTATCCACTTGTTAAAGAGGGGGTTGGACGCCATCACTGTGGGTGCCTCGCAATAGAGCAGGTGGCCGCACAGGTGTGGGGGCCTTTCGCTGGCAGTAGGCACCGTGCTGAGGTGCTCGCCCACGTGTCCCTCTCTCTGTCCTGCTGGGGACGTCAAGGCCGGACACTCAGCCTGCCACCAGGATGGCCTTTGCAGCTTTCTTGTATTTTGCTCCCAACTTTTTCAACAAAAAGAGAACAGGCCTGAGGCTCAGGGTTCTATGCACGTACCGGCACGGAGCTCGTGTTTCCGGTTTTCATGCCATTCAAGGCTCCTTTCAGATGGTGAGTGAGTCCCAGGGCTGGGCATGTGTGAGTATGAGTGTGAGTGAGAGTCCCAGGGCCGGGCACGTGTGTGAGTGTGAGTGTGAGTCCCAGGCCCGGGCACGTGTGTGCGTGTGAGTCCCAGGCCCGGGCACGTGTGTGTGTGTGAGTCCCAGGCCCGGGCACGTGTGTGCATGTGAGTGTGAGTCTCAGGCCCGGGCACATGTGTGAGTGTGAGTGTGAGTCCCAGGGCTGGGCACGTGGGGCTCACGTGTTGGGTGAACATAAGTGCCAGGCGGTACAAGGGCTTGGTGTTCGGGGGCCTGTGTGTCTGCCCTGAGGGCCTCCCAGTTCCCCTGTGTGAGGCCAGTGACCGTTTTCCACTGCCTTCCATTTAGGAGCTCGACCTGTGGTGACCACGGGCCGCAGAGCACACAGCTTGTCTCCCTTTTCCTGCCAAAACTCCCAGCCTGTAGCCACAGAAAACACCCTTCCTTTCCCGTTCATCCACCGCCGCCCGCACCGTCTGGAGTCCCTGACACTAGTGTTGCCATCACGAGGCGTGTCCTGGGCGTGTGTGCCACAGCAGAACCCAGCCAGTTCCGCCTGCATGTTTACATTAGAAAGACTCATTACGATTCAAATTACTTTCAAATTATGCTCATCTGGATTTCTGTGCTTTGTAAAGACTCCCATGCCTATCTCTTTCTGAGGTTATAAGTTAAAATATTTTTATTATGATAGAAACCGCTTTAAAGACTCCACAGACACTTGCTAAACGGTGGATAAGACAGCTTCATGCTGAGTCAGCCCTCTGTGGCCGCCCACCCTGGAGGAGGGAGCTGAGGACGCAGGTCTAGGACTCACACTGCTGCAAGCCTGAGGCCTGGGTGTCGGCCTGCGGGTCCTCGCGTTCCAGGCTGGGCAGTGTGCAGGGCAAGGTTAGCCCTGGCCGCCCCCCGTGGCAATGCTGGCATGCTCTAACCTTCGCCAGCGAACGGAAGGTACAGGAAGATATGTTTCAGCTAATACGAGAGGGACCCTTCTGACTCAGTGTTCAGCAAGGTCATGGGCAGACTTCAAAGGCAGTAACTCTGAAGGCACCACAGCTGGGTTCTAATCAGAGGCTCGAAGGCTCAGCTGCTGTTACAGGCGAAGTTGAAGCAAAGGGTGCGCAGCTCCGTTCACTTCCAGCCCTGGATTCTACACGGCACCCCCAGCCCCTCCCCATAAGACACCCACTCAAACCGGATTCAATGACATGTATTGTAGACAAAGGGACAAAGGGACCACAAGTCCGGGTACAGTGGGGTCCAGGTGTTCCAATGACACCCTCAGGAAGCCAGGTCTCCCCTCCTCTTTTCGGCCCCTCCCCCCACCCTGTGACCTCATCTTCCAAGAGCCAGCAAAGTGGCCTCCAGCTGCTCCGCGGTCTGCCGATCAAGGGGCCAGAGCAGAAGCACGCTCTCCCAACCCACCCAACAAAGGTCTGGAGGTTTTCCTGAGGAAATAATTAGAGAGGCTCATGGGAGTGTCCACCTGTATCTACTTTCTAGTGAAAAACAATTGGAACATTTAATTGTCCAGGAATGCAGGAAATAAACAGTGTAAATAAACAGTGGAACACTGTGCAACCAGTGCAAAGCAGCTTTCAGAGAACAATAACGATACACAAGTATTCTTGACATATTGTTAAGCAAGATACGGGAATGAAAAAATAGTAAGGTCACAGTTTTGTTACAAAATACAGAGGGTGCCAAAAAAAACCTATACACGTTCTAAGAAAGGAAAACTTTCGGACAATTAGGTTCACGAACTCATCCTAGAAAGAGTGCTACCTACCGCATCACTGACTATCACTACGGTCACCCACCTTCGAAGTCCTCCCCTTGGGAAACTACACACTGATGCCAGCTCCTAGTCCAGCCTTCAAAGCAATTTTGGAACTCTTTTTCTGAAATGGCCATCAGAGCTGTCATCGTATTACCCTTGATGTCCTGAATTTCATCAAAATATCTTCCTTTCAATATTTCTTTTATCTTCGGGTAAAGAAAGAGGTCATTGGGGGTCAGATCAGCTGAGTAGGGAGGGTGTTCCAATACAGTTATTTGTTTACTGGCTAAAATCTCCCTCGCAGACAGTACCGTGTGAGCCGGTGCATTGTCGTGATGCAAGAGCCATGAATTGTTGGCGAAAAGTTCAGGTCATTTTCGTCTAACTTTAACGCAGCCTTTTCAGCACTTCCAACTAGTAAACTTGGTTAGCTGTTTGTCCAGTTGGTACAAATTCATAATGAATAATCCCTCTGATGTCAAAAAAGGTTAGCAACATCGTTGCAACAAGTTCGTGAACTTGTCAGATCTCATTATATTAAAATTGTAATACTCAATATATATTGATAACAAAAGATGAATACAAGTCACGTATGACTTCTGCAATTGCAGGAGGTGCTCAAAGTGGTTCCCATCAGCGTCCAGACACTTCTGATTACGGCGACCTGCTGTTTGAGCAACGCTGACCAAAGTGTCCCCTTGAGTACATTTTTTTGGCACCCCCGGTGTATATTAACAAAAATGGGATGCAAGTGCAGCGATATGTTTTCTCCAAGTACAGGGATTACACATAAGATTATTTTTTGCGATCTTTTTATTTTCTAAGTTTTCTATTATGAATATGTATTCCTTCACATACTTAGAAAAAAGTAAATGAACATTGTTTAAAACTCTGGGTTAGTGTGTAGTGGCCGACAAGGGGGTGCCATCCGGGGCAGCAGACCACAGCTGGCTGACCCTAAGGGAGGTGGTGCCTCCGGGGGAGCACGCAGGGCTGCCCGCATGTCAGATGGTGTGGCCACAGGAACTGGGGCAATGGGCTAGGGGCATTACCCAGGTGGGAAAAAGCCTATCTTTACACAAAAACCAGCATACGAGGTCTGACAATTAAGTACGTGAACTTGCCACCATGCGCTTACATTGGCAGCACTGTACAAACAGCTCGGTAAGGTTTCGTAACCTTGGTGTATCAGCGTCTCACAGCTGTGTTCCTGTCAGCATGTGGCCGTGTCTTGCTGAGTGGCGTTCATTATCGTTGTTGCGTGATTTTGTGAGCCATCACGAGAATGTCTGAGCTTGAATTAGAGCAACAAACAAACATTAAATTTCTTGTTAAACTTAGCAAGAATGGAAGTGAGGAGCAGCCGAGTGGCTCAGTTGGTTAAGAGTGCTAGCTCTGAGCAACAGGGTTGCCGGTTCAGATCCCACATGGGCCAGTGAGCTGCGCCCGCCACAACTAGATTGAAGACAACGACTTGACTTGGAGCTGGTGGGTCCTGGAAAAAACACACCCTAATAAAGTTAAAAAAAAAAGAGTGGAAGTGAAATCAGGGGCATGTTAGTCCAAGTTTATGAGGATAATGCCTTGAAGAAAGCGGCAGTGTACAAATAAATTAAACGTTTTTCTGAGGGGAGAGAACACATCACTGATTAAGAGAGGTCAGGGCGGCCAGTAATTAGCAGAACTGACGAAAATGTTGCAAAAATTTGTTGAATTGCGTGTCAAATACGTCGGCTGACTGTGAGAAGCATAGCAGACCAAATAAATGTCGATAGAGAAACAGTTAGGAAAATCTTGTCATGAGAAAGGTGTGTGCAAAAATGGTCCCAAAGGAGCTCACTGACAAACAAAAGCAAAGGAGATTTGAAGTTTGCCAAGACCTTTTGGAGAGGCAAGACGATGTTTTGGGCCATGTTATCACTGGTGATGAAACATGGGTGTACCAATACGACCCTGAAACAAAGCGTCAGAGTGCACAATGGAAGTCAGCCAATTCTCCACGACCAAAAAAGCTCCATCAGTCCAAATCAAGAGTCAAAACGATGTTGCTAACCTTTTTTGATATCAGAGGGATTATTCATTATGAATTTGCACCAACTGGACAAACAGTGAGCCAAGTTTACTATTTGCAAGGGCTGAAAAGGCTGCGTGAAAAAGTTAGACGACCTGAACTTTTCACCAACAATTCATGGCTCTTGTACTTGCATCACGACAATGCACCAGCTCACATGGCACAGTCTGTGAGGGAGATTTTAGCCAGGAAACAAATACTGTATTGGAACACCCTCCCTACTCACCTGATCTGGCCCCCAATGACTTCTTTCTTTGCCCAAAGACAGAGGAAATATTGACAGGAAAACATTTTGATGACATTCAGGGCATCAAGGGTAATACGACGACAGCTCCGATGGCCATTCCAGAAAAAGAGTTCCAGAATTGCTTTGAAGGGTGGACTAGGCGCTGGCGTCGGTGCGTAGCTTCCCAAAGAGGTACTTTGAAGGTGACCTTAGTGATACTCAGCAATGAGGCATGCAGCACTTTTTCTAGGATGAGTTCATGAATTTAATTGCTAGACCTCGTACAAATGCTTGTTGCAGCATTATTCACAATTGCCAAACCTGGAAAAAGCCCACATGTCCTTCAAGGGAAGAACACATGAACCCCGGGGTGTGGCCACAGGACAGAGCGCCCTCAGCTGCGAAGAAGAACAAATACTGGTGTGTGTAACAATTGGATGACTCTCTAAAGGCACTGGGCCGAGTGGAAGAAGCCCTTCCAGAAGGTTCCATACTACCGACGCCACTCACATGACGTGCGGGAAGAGACACAGTAGTGGTGGAAGCTGAGAAGGGGGCCAGGGCTTCAGGCGCAGAGATGCAGTGTCTGTGAGGGGAACTGTGAGTGCACGTCGTGGGAGTGAGGGGACTGTTGTGCCAGTGGTTACATGGATCTGCATGTGTGCTACATCTCACAGGACGCACATGACATAAAGGAAAGGCGGACCCCTGGCCTGCCTGCACGCAGGAGAAGGAGCCGGGGCCTGGTTTAATAGCAGACTGTCCCCCAAGTCCCCCTGCTTTGGGCTTGTATCCACACAGCCCTCAGCTGGGTCACCCCCACACACCCACACACACACAGGTGCACACTCAACCCCCACCCATCCCCACACACGCACAGGCACACACTCTCACCCCCCCCAATCACACATAGACTCACACACACACACTCACACATACTGTCTCACACACACACCCCTGGCCCGGCGCTCTCCTCTCCAGCCCCCACCCTCACTCTCCACCGGGATCTGGGTACACGGTGGTATCGGGGTTCACAGCAGGTGGGCCGTGCTGCAGAAAGGGCGTGGGAGGAGAAGCCACAGGCCCCTTTAGGGCGCCCCGCCCTCAGAATAGGTCTTGGCTCTGCACCCGGCCGCCACCCAGCACCCAGCCAGCCACCTCCGTGTCTTGCCTGGACAGTCGTCACCACCGGCTGACTGGCCTCCTGGTCTCGCCCTTGGCCTCTCAGATAATCTTCACACAGCTGCCTGGTGATGTTTTCAAAATGTAAACCTGGTCATGCTGCTCCCCCCGCGTGGGCCCCCCGTGGGCCCCCACGGGCCCGTCTCACTGTCCCTTCATCCCACTCCGTTTCCTTCACGGCAGTCCATTGGCTGTAACCACGCTTTGTTTTCACTGGATGGTTTTGTCTTTCCCGGCAAGGTGCCATCTGCAGGAGAGGCCTTTGTCCTGGTGATGCCTGGACCCGGCATGCACCGGGAGCGACGGTATTTACTGACGGATGCAACGCAGTGACGCCTCAGTGTCCTCAGCTATGAAGGGGGGAAGGTGATTACCTCTGTGTGCTGCACCTCCTGGGGGCTTATGAGGATTAAGTAAGAAAATCAGGCAGCAGACCCCTCGGTCTGGGACCCGTGTTCCGCCTGCTGCCGCCTAAGGATGCCAATTTTGCAATGCTTCCCTGGACCACAGTCCACTGCTGCGGCCCTGCTGTGGTGTCTGCACTGGAAATAACAGCTGCCCATCCCCAGTCGAGAAAACTGGGAGTCTACTGAAAACAATTAGTGACTCTTCACCTCAATGAGAACGTCTCAAGGAGGCGTAGACTTTTATTTTTCTGAGTGTACAGAGCAGCATAAATCTGAAGGGGCACTGGGTCCACCTGTGTTCTCACTGCTGTGACCCTCTTCAACCTCTGCCAGTTTTTATCTCATTTTTGTTTAACTTTATACATCAGAGTTTAATTTGAGAGCTGGTCGAGAAGACAGTGATGTATAGGTTACATCAAGTGTAGCTGAAATTATCCTGTCCCTAGGGGCTTCAGGCTGAAGGGAAGGACCTGTCCTGTTCCAGGGGGTAGACGAGGACGGTCCACTCGGCTACTGAATCCAGCCCCCCTGGGGGGGGCTTTATTGCTGCCTCTCATTTATTGATTTGACCAGATCTGAGGGGCTTGTGAGACTGCGTCCATCTGGGGCTCACGCTCCCCAGCACAGCCGCAGGCTCTAGCATCGGCCACGGTGGGTGATAGCATTTTAGGAACCAGCAAAGGAGTCCTGTTAGCATTGATTTTTCCTCTTCTTTCAAGTGTTATCTTCTCTGGGGAAGCGTGCCCAGTTGGCAGTACAGTCTGGCCAAAGAGAATGCTGGTTTTGCTGTTCTGGATGGCAGAGCAATGCCTGACACCCCACAGGTTGCTCAACAAGAGCTGATGGAGGGATGGATGAACAGACGAATGAATGGATGGATGAATGGGTAGTTCTCTGCTTCCTCATTACGGTTCGTATTCCTGCTGGCCTCAGAATTTTTGGAGAGAACAAACACGACTAGACGAACTGGTCACTGACAGGAATCAGTGAGTTGCTGTCATCCTAGAAACTTTCCAAACGTAGCTGATGGGTGTTGGGACCAGAAGGGACCTTGAGATCTTCTCATTCAACTCTCATGTGTCACCTCAGTGTTCACCGAGACAGCCTGGCCAGGGATGGGACAACCTTTATTAAACGCCTCCAGAGACAAGCCACCCCGGCCGTGGCCCACAGGTTAGCATTTTCTCAATGTCCCTTCCCTCCGCAGCACTTGGCACAGTGTGAAATTACACACTTGTGCAATTATTTGATTAAAGTCTGTCTCCCCACTAGACCCGAAGAACATGACAAGTTCTGTAATTAACTCACAAGAACAGTCTGTTTGTTCACCTGTGTCCATAGGCTCGGGCACAGGGTTTCACATCTAGGAAGTGCTCAGTACACCTTTCTGAACAAATGAGTCCCAAACAAACGGGCACGGAGGGGAGGCTGCGATTCGTTATCAGCAAGGCAGGCAGCAGGACGGCGGCTAAAGAGGCCCAGCTGCGGAAGTCACACTACACAACACTCCCTGATCCGCTCAGTCCAAAGGCCAGTGGGGGGTTCAGGGAGGCATGACAAGGTGGCTGGACTGGGGAACAGGATAAGATGCCCCCGTGGCAAACTGTCGGTGTCCTATTCTGACCCCCACGTCCGGTGCAGACGCCACCAGCCAGCTGTGGTTACTGAGCCCTGAGATGCGGCTGGTCCGAACTGAGATGTGTTGTGAGTGCAAACAACACGCCAGATTTCACAGGTTTACATGAGCGAAGAATGTAAAGCACATCATGAATCATTTTTATATCAATTGCATGTTGAAATGATAATTTTTGATATAACTGGTTAAATATATTAGGTTTAATTTCATCTGGGTTTTTTTTTTCTTCTTTTTTAAAATGTGGCTACAATAAAGTTTAGAGCCGCGCGTGTGGCTTGCATCGCATCCCAGAGCTGGTCTAGAGGAAAGTCCTCGGAAGAATAAGGCCAAGGCCTCCATGTGGTGCCACTGCGGAGCTGGCGTTGTCCTAGCTGCTCGCCGCCTAGTCCAAAGGACTGGAGCTTGGACCCAGTAATTTCGTTTTCTGGATGTCATCCTGAAGAAATAATCTGAAACATGAGAAAATTCTTTCTACACAAAGTTATTAATTATAGCATTATATAGTATGAACGGAAAACAGAAAACAACCGAAACGTCTAAACAGTAGAAGAAGGCAACACTGTTCCATCTGTACCACACAATATCACGCAGCCTTCAAAAACTCTGCTTACCAGAGAGTTTACTCCAACGTGGCAAAACGCTGCGGCACTGCTCAGCCGAGCCTCCGAGTCACAGCCACGCGCACCGTCGCTGTGAGCCAAGCGTCCGCAGGGGAGGCGGGCGGAGGCGCGCCACCGCGTTGAGTGACTGCTCTTTCTCTTTCCTTGTTCTTTCAGTTAAATTGTATTTAATATGCTTGTGATAAAAGAGAATTCTCCATATCTTGTCGCAGGAGTTTGCCTGGGTGTCGTAAGCAGGCACATCCACGCAGGCTCGCCCCTCTGAGGCCCACTCAGTCACAGGCACGCCCCAGGCTTGCTTTCTGAAAGTGCGTCCTCCACCGCTTGGAGCTGCGGGGTCACATCGGCGGCTCCATGGCCCACAGACTCCCCCGAGGCAGCAGCTGCGGCGCGGGCCCCTCCTGCCCTACAGTCCCGCACGGGGCTGGCACAGGCTGGGCGCCCTGCCAGAGTGCACTGCACCTGGGCAGGCTTCCGCTGCGCCCTCTCTGGGCCCCAGAGGCAACCTGGACGACTGTTTCCATGGATGACCTTTGCCGACTAGCTCTGGTGGGCTTTGTCCCCAGGGCAGTGCCAGCAGAAGAGCGGAGAAGACAAGGCGTCCAGCGTGATGGGCACAGCCGAGGGTGCCCCTTACCCCACTCTCTGGCTTCCAGTGATGGGTTGCCCTCCTGCTGCCGTCGTGTCGGGGCGTGGCGGCTTTGTGCCCCTCCCTGTGCGTCCCTGCGCTTTCCTCCACCTCTCCCCACAGCCTCTGCAGGACGCCTTCCCTGAACAATCCTGACCTGAGCGTCCCCTCTTTCCTGTCAGGACCCTGAACTGACACGGGACATGACACGAAAGGCAGTGTCCATGCTGCACAGCGTGTGCCAAGAAGACAGGCACAGATTCTAGGGCGCGTGGCACCCGTGAGCCTGGGGCCGGGGGCGGGCTGGGGCTGAGCGCCGGGGCCCACAGACCTAAGTGCATGTTCAAGCTCTGCCCCTTCTGGTAGCCATGAGCTCCTCAGCGAGTCCCTTCACCTCTCCAGGCCTCACCTTCCTCACCTGCGAAGTGGGGTAAGAACCCCTACATTTCACAAGAATCGTGCATGAGGCCCCTAGACTGGCTGGAGTGACCCCCAGTGAACCTGAGCTGTGGCTGGGATGGCTCTGAGCCAGGGATGCTAATGTCCTGTCAGACCACAGCCGGTCACCGTCGGGAGGGCCAAGCCCCCAAACCAGACGAGGAGATGAAGAGCACGTGCAGAAAAATCGCTTGTTTATTTAAATATTATACTTGTGAAACATACCAGACTGGGGAATAAGGCCATTGTGCTAATAATCAAAGGGGGAGATAGAAATGATAAAAAATACAGGAAAGGATTATAAGACATTTGAAATAAAGGTTTTCACCTATAAAACATCTGTACTTCAACCTCAGAATAAGTGTGTCTTTTGCAAGCTCTCTGAAAGCCCTTCCCGGCTGTTTGTCTCTGTTCTTTATAAGGCATCTTCTCTTTAACTCCCTTTGGGAGATTTCTTATAAAGGAGGATTTGCCCCTTGAGGGATTATTCCGGTTAGGAAAGTGTTTTATTAAAAATATGTTTGCCGTAGAGTGCTGAGCGATATAATGAGCTGGTCCCTTCTGTTTCCTTGTAAAAGGCTGTATGGCCAAGTTCTCATTAAACATATTCTCAGGATGTCTGAAATGGGAGGGGGCCTCAGAAATGGAAGCAGAGGAAGCTTGTGGGGAGGAGCCCCAGAGCAGGACATGTGGCCACAGTGTGCCCAGTGCTGAGGGCACAGCCACCGGGGGTGGTGGTGCTGGGTGCTGGGTGGGGGGGTGACCTTGCCCTGCGTCCCCTCTCGGAGGTAGGGGCCCCAGAGAGAGACTGCGCGGAAAGTCAGTGCTTTGGCTCACTTCCTCACCATCTACTCCCGCTGCAGGCCTTCGGAAGTGTATGCATTTAAGTCAAGCTTGTGTCCTTTGGAAAGTCTCAGCTCCCCTCTTGAGTTTACTGTGAGTGTCACCTTGCACAGGACTCTTACGCTGACTCATTCCGTGTAGATCAGATGTATCCCTTCCGAGAGCCTGGAGAGAGGTAAGGCGAGCTGTGACCCCCACTGGTCTTCGGAGGCTGGGGACCGTCTGTCTTAAATATTCGCAGCCAGAAGGGCCACACACCCCTGCCTCGTGAGTGAGATCCGCTCTGGGTCCCCCCATAAACTTCACGTGGTTTCCTGTACAAAATTCCTTCGTGTTCTTATTGGAGCCTATTAGTCTATTTTCAATATGAGTCTAACAGGCTTAGATGTCTGTTTCCTGACAGCGGAGAGGCTGACACTAAACACAGAGAGCCACGCCCACTCTCCAAGGCTCCTGCAGCCATTTATTGTAGGGGCAGCAGTGAATCGTTAAATGAGAAATCCACTAAAATCCTCTTCAAAAAAAATCAGGAGCATGTGCAGTGCATAATAAATGATTAGCATTAACTGTTTAGCAAAACTCATCACTCAGAAAAGTAACTTTTATAGGTATCTTCCTATAAAGAAGTCATTCTGTGAGAATGCTAGAGATGTTATAATGTCACTCGGGTCACTGTGAGGCTGTGTGTGCACAGGTACAGAGAGCTAAAAATACACGCATAACATGCACGTTTACCCAGATGCACCCTGGATGGCACTCACCTCGATTGCGTGTGTGCATGTGCTGGTTTAGGTCCCTTTAGAGAGCTCAGGATTTGGGTGGAATTCACCCCGATAGCTGAACAATTATGGAACAGCAGCATCCTCGGAACAAAATGACCTTTTCATGAAGTTACAAAACATTAAAGGTTAAAGCATGTTTGAAAGGAAGTTAATACTTTTAAAACATTGGGGAAATTGCCATCCTTTCAAAGACTGCGCCAAAACGGAGGGACTGTGGTAGGATGGGGGCCAGCCTGGGAGGGCCAGCCTTCTTGGGGGGTGACACAGCAGGTCTGTGACGGCACAGCTGGCGCTCACGCGGGGAACCCCTAGCAGGCTGCTCCCTAATTGCCATTTTGAAGGCACATTTCTTCCTCTCGCAAGTAGCCATGGCAAAGAGAGCAAATCAATGTGAGTGTCAGATATTCCAGGCTTCTAGTTTCCATCTGACCTGCATGGTGCAGATTCCAGTCACTACTAACAGGGAAAATAGAAATATCAGCGAGGCTCCTCACCGAACCCCTTCCTTTAATTAGCTCCCAGAAAGGCCTGGAGAGCTATGCCTGCTGGCCCTGCAAATGCCCGTTCTTTCTAGAAGGCAGGAGGCCTGTGCCGGCCCCGCCTTCAGCAACTCCCCCTCTGTTTCTTGGGCCCTACTCCAAGCACCGCTTGGACCCTCAGGGGCACCCACCTCACCCATTCAGACGCCTTTGTCTTCAGGGAGCCTGACCCGGGGCTGCAAGTGAGGCGCCATTACTGGACAACTGCTGTGTGTCAGGCTCTGCACCAAAGACCCCCGTCTCAGGGCAGCCCCTGGCACCTGGGAGGTGGGCACTCAGCCAGTGGCACTCCCTTCTCTCAAACTCTGGTCTGACCAGAAAGCTCCCAGTTTGGGGCCCAAAGAAGCAGAGGCTTCAAAAGGCATCTCTAGCTTGATAGATCTTCCTCCAGGGGTCCCTGCTGAACGCTTCAGATGGGGAGTCCCTGCCCATCTCAGAGAGTGGGGGCAGTCTGCCCCAGGCCCCACGGCGTTAGGGCCGCCAGCGCTGGCACGGTACTACCGCTCGGAGCTTCCAGGCCCCTGTGGCGTGCCTGTGCCGTGCATTTGTCCAGAGTAGACCCCTGAGAGCTTGACCCTCCCATGCTGCTGCCGGGCTCCCCGCCCCGCCAAGAAAAACGGACTCTCCCCCTTCTCCCCTCACTGCCTCCCCTTCTTGAGCCTGGCTGCGCCTCAGATAGGGCGGGCCGTCCTCAGAGGTGAGCAGCTTGCTGTTCACTGAGACAGGAGTGGCCCCTTGATACGTTGCATGAGACTGGCCCATTTTCCAGTCTCGTTTTCCAGGCCGGCAGGTGAGCCCCGAGGAGGACGGAGGAGGGTTTGTGGGCTGCCTCCCTGCCACGCAGGGCTCCCTTCCCGGCCGTGCTGCCTGCAGGCCACGGGCCTTCTAGTGGGAGCCCCGGGCCCTGGCATTCCAGTCAGCAGGGACAGACGCGTGTCTAGAAAAGCATGGGTCCCTTTCTTTGTACCTGCGCCGACCTGTCAGCGGCGGTTTTCCCAGTGTCTCCAGCAAGGCTGCTCTTCAGCCAGACACTCCTGAAAACCTTATTGGTGCAAAAGCTTCTCATGAACTAACAGAAATATATTTGGGCAACATGTTTCGAAGGTATTGATAATATCTGTAAGGTGATCACAGTCAAAATCGACTCTCTCAAGTTTGTATTCAGTACTTAAGACTTTTTTTCTATGTGTGTTTCCAAACGGTTATTTAGTCAGCCTGAGGCCACACTCTGAGAGCAACACCCCCCCACACGCCAGAGTGCACTGCACCTGGGCAGGCTTCCGCTGCGCCCTCTCTGGGCCCCAGAGGCAACCTGGACGACTGTTTCCATGGATGACCTTTGCCGANCACCCCCGTGTCCAGTGGGAGGATGGCTGCAGGGGACTGACTCACAGAGAGGTGCCAGGAGGGTCTTGGGGTGGAAGCCAGGCTTGCGGGCAGCCTGACCCCCTGGGCACCCTTGTGGCTGGGAGGAGAGAGGGGCTCAAGCACCCCCAGAGGGTGTCAGTGGGACCTGACTCAAGTCGCATCCACATGGAGAAAACATGCTCTTCCCACTCCACGGTAGAGAAGGAGCCCCGGTGAAAAGCTCAGTGTCCTTTAAGTCTACAGGGCCAGGGGACCCCAGGGTACCTGGCACCCGGTGATCATAACAGGGGCTCAGCTCTCAGGCCAGAGCGCCCTTTCCTGTGCTGCCAGAGGTCAGCCTGTCTTCAGAGCTGCCTCCTTTGTGTGCACTTATCCCCATGCCTTTCCTGGCTGGGCGTCTACATCCTGGGCTGTGCCATGTGCACGTCCCTGCTTGCCCCTCTGCGCACTCGGGACCCAGGGGAGGAGCTCTGCCTGCTCAAGCGCTTCCCAGGGGCCAGGGTCCTACAGCTGAGCCAAGGTTTGCAGCCCCAGGCAGGCCCAGGCCCTGGCCCTGGGGTGCCCCAAACTAGGTCCCACTCCCAGAACCCTGGGCTGCGGCCCCCGCCTGGGTGCACGGTCCTCTGCTGGGAGCAGATTGGATGGGTCTGCTCCAGAAGTTCATTACTGGGGGGCTTTGGGGAGGGCGGCAGTGGTCCAGGGTTATGTCACAGCAGCAAACACAATTGTAGCGAAGTGCTCGCTTTGCTGGGAGAACCCAGGGAAGGCAGTTGGGGTGGAGGGGCTGGCGCTCTTAAACCCTTCCTTGCTCTGGCCACCTGCCTCTGCAATCCATCAGCACTCCAGGTGCGCGACCTCCGGTCGCTGCAGCGCATCGTGTCTCCCAGGCCAGCCCTGAGGGCACCCTGGCCACCTCCGCCCTGCGCCCCCACTGCCCCTCTTGTCCGTGGGGCAGAGCCCCCGCGCCCGCGGTCCCGCCTCCAGAGGGCGCTGGAGGGGAGGTGGTTCCGAGGGGGAGACACGGGACTCCACCCCTAACCCTCCCCCACCCCACCCCCGCCTAATTTGAATATTTCACCGGCTGCCGGAGGTCTGGTCAATTTATCATGCAAATGCTGGTGCCCTCGCGCCGGAGAGGAGCCGGCGCCCGCGCAGGAGAGCGGCGCCCCATTGGTGGCCCAGACAGAGGCATTTGTAATATTTTTCTTTGGGCATTAGAGTCATTTACCAATGCCATCTCTGCAACTCCAGGCACTGCATCATAAGCCACTTAAAGGGTTTTATTGGCAGCTTTGAAACTTCTTCACACGTTCTTTTATTTTAAACCAAGTGCCAACCTGTTTCTGACCTCCCCTCCCCCCACCCAACAAGCGGCAGCGACTGAAAGTAGTTTGTTCCCTCGCGACCTGGGCGCTGGGCGGCTGCCCCGCCTGGTCACTTGCAGGAGGAGTAGACCTCTTGGGGGTGAGCGTTTGGTGGACCGGAAGTGAATAACCTTTGCGAATTCGTATGGGGGTCATGGAGGGACTGATAAGGAGAGAAAATACAACAAGAAACCAGAGAGAGAGGAGGAGGGAGGGAGGAAGACGATGGAGGAGAAGGAAGATTCGGAGCTCTACTGCTAGGCGCACAGACTCGGAGCTGTCTGAGCCCCGAGGTCAGAGACCATCTGCATACAAAGGATGTGACCCTCTGACCACCCTGTCCCCAAGCACTCCAGCTCTCCCTCTCTGGGAATGCAAGTGACAGGCACCGAATTTGAAGAGATAAACGAGAAGGAACGAGGTCCCAGCCCGTGTCCCCCTGGTGTGATCTGCCCCACTGAGAACTGCGCGTAGCCTTCCCTCCCGAATTCTGGGACAAACCCAAACCAGAATGGAGACGACGGAAAGGAGCAGGGTGGGGGGAGGAAAGGAAACGAGATTCTTTCTCTTCTTGCAAATTCCCTGGCTAGTCAGCGAGGTCCCCAGGCTTGCAAAGCTGGGCTGTGTGGGGGTTAAGGACCGCGTCCCCTGGTTCCCTGCCCTGGAGGAGCTGAGCGCAGCCGGCCCCGGGCTGCCCACGCGGGGACTCAACACACGCGGGTGCCGGCCGCTCCTGTGCCGCGGGAGAAGGCTGGGCGCCCCTGCCTTCCAGCTGCCAGCCGGGCGAGAGCCCCACGCGGCTGCAGCCCTCTCAGTGTAAGTTTTGGTTTTGGGGTTTTTTTTTTAGTTTTTTTTTTTAAGCTCTTCCCAAATGGTTCCCAAAAATCCATTTCACCCAGAGTAGGAAAAAACACGCCTTGCTGCTCGAATAATTCGGGAAACTCACCAGGAAACTCAAGTCGTCGCGTGGGATTTGACAAAAGAGTGTTTGCCGGTGACGCGCCTCCAAGACGGACTTCGTGCCTATCTGTGCCGCTTAGACGGACACACAGACTTATTTTATTTACTTAATCTTCGGTCTCCTTAAAAGTTTTTTTGCAAGTTCGGTAAATGATTGAGCTTGAAAGAGAATTACGGACGAGAGAGTAGGATCTAAAATGGGCTCCGCCACAGGGAGATGCGGGGCCGGGGAGGGCAAGCCACGCGCCCCGGGAACCCCAGAAGGAGATGGGTGTGCAGGCGCCCGAGGCCGGGGAACCGTGGTCCCTCCCCCCCGCTTCCTTGTTAGGTGTATAGTTTTTGTTTCAAGACGTTCATGACTGCCTCAAAACCCTGAGTTGTTAAAAAAATGAGTGACGGACAAGGGGGACCTGCTGGCCCGGCTTCCTGAAGGACTTGACCAGGTCGGCTTCCACCCAAAGTGCTTGGTGTCCAGCCCACGCAGTTCAGGGCCGGGGGCAGCCTGGCTCGGCTGCACCCCAGCAACCACGGGCATCAGTGCAACCGGGAATGCTGCTTTTCTTTTTTTCTTTTTTTTTGCCATTGAATCGAATGGTTCTGGAGGGCATGGATTTCAGTGTGCGTAGCTGGCAAAGTTGGGCCAACCTCTGTGCCCTGAGCTACAAGAAATGTATAAAGCAGGGAGCCTGGCGGAGGGAGGGAAAGGTTGGGCGGCGCCTGCTCCTGAGCCCTGGGGGAGGGGCGGGCACTGGTACCCCCGCCACCTATTCTGGACCTAGGGCCCAGAGTAACCTTCTATTCTTAGGTTGCCCCCCCCCCAGCTCACACCCAGGCGCCCCATGATGCAGCTCCCCCAGGCCCCACACAAGTGGCATTATATACAGTTCCGATTTTCTAAGGTTTATTTCACGTCAAGCTGTAAAAGTTTTGGGGAGAACTTACAGACAAAATATCTGGTTCCATAAAACAAAGCTACCAGAAAAAGAGAAATGTACTTTTAGCAAACAATTTACCGCCTGGCAAGCGTTTGACCCCCCAGGTCCAAACCCTAAGCGCTTGGGCAGAGGCAGAGAGGTCCAGGCCCAATTCCTGGGAGCTGTGTGCAGGTGGCAGCAGTCAGCTTCGCTCCTCCTGCCCAGCCACACTGCGGTGTGGGGAGGGGCGTGCGGGGCGACCCCAGGCGCAGAGGCGCAGGCAGGTGCTGGCCGGAGAGCACCTGCACTGCCGAGCAGAACGGGCTCCCGGGCGGCCCGTCGCCAGGCGGGGCCCTCTCACCTTGAAATGAGGTGCAGGGTCCCCTAGCGGACTACCTAGGTGCCCTGTCTCTCCAGGGGGCGCGGAGAATCTCTCTCCGAGGTGCGGGCTGAGAGCCCTGGGTTCCCAGGACCCCAGCCCACCCACAGCTCCGGCGGCCTTCTTTCCTGAAGTCGCTTCCCTCATTGGCCATCCCAGATCAGGACGCATTTCAGCCTAGTTCTGGACAGGCGGGCTGTCACCTGCTCCCCTCAAGAGCGCTTTGAACACAACCCGCACCGCTCCAGGCCCGCAGGAACTTCCGGACTCCCGCAGGACGCGTGGCGGCCACGCCCCCGCCCTTGCATCCCGCGCTGAGCGGAGCCCCGCCCGAGTCCGCCTCCCTTTTCCTTCCTAACTCTACCCCGACCCCTGGGGCTCAGGTCAGCCAAGGGCAGGCACTCCCCAGGGGTCCCAGGTGGGCCCAGGGGCTGGGGCCGGGCCCTGGAGTTCTGAGACTGAAGTCAGGGTTCGAACCCCTGATCCGATGAAGAGGTATTTGGGAGCCCGGTTGCTGACCTGGGCTCTGCGCCCCGCCACGGCGGAGGACCGGGGTCCCTCTGGGCCCAAGGCAGTCTTGGGGCTCAGGCGTTGTTTGCATGGTCCCTGGGAATTTTCTGGGACCTAAACGTTGCCGCCTAGGTGCGGGGAGAGCCACCTGGTCGCAGTGGGAGCCGCTATGAGCGATTGCCACCGCGCGGCTCCTGTGTCCCTGCGCTGCCCCTCAGCCGGCTTCTCCTCCTTTTATTTTTCAGAGTTTAAAATTTACTCCCAGAAACGGGCACCTCCCCGGGGTGGGAGCATCTAATCGGCCTAGGCGGTTACTCTGTGGTGGGTCGTGCACTCAGAAGCCAGCAGGTGTTTATGGGGACGCACAGCTGCTGTTGCCTCTCAAAGGTGCGTGCAGCTCGTCGCCGTGGGGTGCAAAGGGGTCTACCCCGTGTCGCTTCCACAGAACCGCAGCCCCTCCGCCAGGCGCTGGCGTGTTGGCCCTCGAGTCTAGCGCGAGAACAGCGCGGCCGTGGGAGGCGGTGCGCGAGGCCCGTACCCACGGCGACTGGAGCCGTCCTTCCCGCGGGAACCAGCCCACCGCGCGCCGCCGCGGCGGTGCCTGGCATCCCTGGAATCGCGCGGACCTCGGCGCTCGCCCGAGAGCCCGGCCTGGATGTAACTCGCCGGTGGCGGTGCCAGCAGACGCACTGGTGTAGTGGACTCAGGGGCAGAACTCACCAGGCCCCGGACCGGAGTATTTGCAGTAGGAATCGAGTCGGGTGAGAGGCCAGGTACAGCTGCCTCGCAGGTGCCGAGGTCCCGCGTGCGCCCTTCCCCTGCAGTTCTTGGTGGGGGGTCGAGGGGGGGGGGTTGGCAAGACAGGCCCTTTGGACTGGCCACGCTGATCAGGGACAGATGTGAAACTGCTTGTCCTCTGGGCCGTGCAGGGGGGTGGGCGGCCGAGGGGGGAGCCAGACGCGAAGGCGCAGGCACTGCGGCCCCAGCCAGGCCAGCGCCCGGGGAGAGCGGCGCCGGGGGCTCCCCGCCCGGCCCCGGCCTCGCGGACGCACGGCCCTGCCCTGTCCCCCGCTGTGAACGACTGAATTACAGACGCACTGCCACCTGGACACCATTTCTCCCTAAATCGAGCCCGCGGTTCTCACTGGGATCCCTTTTCTTCCCCGTCACTCCTCACTGTCAGGCCTTGTCACGCCGCAGCCAGGCGGGCCTGGCAAAGTTTCGGCTCCAGACTTCCCGGGTAAGACCTGCCCGGCGACCTCGGAGCCCCGGGCTCGGCCGGGACGCGGCGGGCTGAAGCCCCTCGTCACGGCAGCTCCCGGGCTCACCCCGCGCCCGGTGCGGGTTTGGGAAGCCGCCTTCCTTGTCGCCCGCGCCACACCCAGGCCGCGGGAAGGGGCAGAGGCCTCGTGCGAGGCCAGGGCCGCGCTGACACCGTCCCCTCGGCCGCCCCATCCCTACGACGGTTTACAGAGCCGGTCGCGTTTTGAGGTCCCGACATGGAAGGGGTGCTGTGGCTCCGTGTTCCCCGCAGAGATCCGGGTTCCAGGCGCGCCCAGGGGGCCAGGCCGGGCGGCGCGGGCGCAGTGTGCCTCCGCGGGGCCCGCGTGGTGCGTGACGGGCTGTCGCCGCGATGTGCGGCTCGGTGACACTGATGGATGCGCCGGTGGCCGGACGGACAGATGTTAGGGCGGGTCGCGCCGCGCGGCGCCACGATCGGGCGGCGGCTGCGGGCGGCACGGAGGCCGGAGCTCAGGCCGCGGCCGGCAGGGGGAGAGGGCGCGGGGAGCCGAGGTCTGGACAGCGGCTCCGGGAAGGGCAGGAAGCGGCGGCGGCGCGGATCCGGGCGAGACTCGCTGCCTCCCGCGCGCGGCGCTCGGCCCGGGGAAGGTGAGCCGGGGCGG
>NW_017731354.1:973947-1001447 GCF_001890085.2 Hipposideros armiger
CGGCGGCGGCCCGCCTCGGAGCCGCTCGCCTGTCCGGGTGCGTGCGCCCGCCTCGCGGACCCGGCGCCCCCGGACGCCCGCTGCGCCCTGCCCCGTTCCCGCTCGCGCCCACTCCGGGCACCCGGCGACCCGAGCCCCCCTCCGCTCCCGGGCTGCGGAGGGGACGGGGAGGGACGGAGCCCTCTCCTGTGTGTTTCTGCGGGGGGCGGGCGGGGTCACCTGAGTTCCCCGGGACACCTTCCGTGTCCTCCCGCGGCCGGACGGCGGGGGACCGCCCGGGGTCTGCGGAGTGAAGCGGAGCGAGTGAGCGTGCGGTCCCCCTCCGGCCGCCTCGCCGCGCGTCCGATCGCGTCTTCATGTTTTGGGCCCAAACCGGGCCCAGCGGCGGGAGCCGGAGCGCGCAGGGTCTGGGTATTGTCAGATGACTGTCAAGCCGGTGTTCGCGGCCGCGTCCTCCGTACCCCGTTGGGTTTCCTTCCCCCACCCCTCCTTCCACCGCGTCTCCCATCTCCTCTCGCACTTAGTTCTGGGATGTGCTGAGTACTTTTTTTCCTTTTTTTTTTTTTTGTCAGGAGTGTCAACTCCTGTTAAGACTAAGCTGATTTTTTTTTTCTTTTCTGGAAAAAGCATCATTGAAAACAAAACAAAACCCACACACATAACATCATTTTGCAATAATGTCAGTCGGGGGCACATTGCCTGGAAGAAGGGGTGCTGGCCCCTCGCCACCCTTGATTTGATGACTGATTGATCGCCTGTCATGCTGCTGCCTTTGATCTATTCATTCCCAATAAACATCAATAAATCACTGGCAATGGTGAGGCCAAGCTCTGTGACGTCACTAGGGCCCTGTCAGTGCAACTTGGGGATTTGGGGCAGATTGCTGAGAGGACCACATATGGATGGGATGCGTTTTGATAAGAATGACACTCACATGTGCTGAGGCTCAGATGCCGTCTGATTGGGAGGGTTCAGAGGAGCTTTACATCTTGTCTTCCCTTTTCCTTGGGTGGAAGGAGGGAGAGCAGAGAGAAGGGTCAGGACTAGCCCGGGGCCCTGCCTTGCTGCCCCTGAGTGCGGTGGCGACGGTGGGGTGATGCTCATGGTCACCTGCACCCTGCCAGCTGCAGCCGCCGTGGGGCCCACAGGTGGACTGCACTCTGAGCCCCAGTCTCCTGACACAGGGCACAGGGAAGGGATGGTCGTCTCTCTTCCCCCAGAAATGTGCTTTCCTGTTTGTCTTAAGAAAATCTTAGAAGCGAACAGACTTGGTTTGGGGCATGCAGTGCAGACTTTGCCCCTGGTGCTCAGTGTTGGCCAAATTTAGGAAGTTTGAACGTTCCAGTGCTGGCTCCATGGGGGTGCCGCCTCCCCAGTCACCTCCTGGCTGGCGTCTTTTGCCTATACCACCTTCTACTTTGAATTCCAAGCTCAAGAAGGAGCTTATCTGCCCAAAATAACCTCTAAGAGTTTGGAGGATTCCTTCACAGAGTTGGGCAGTAGGAGTGTCTTGGGCTCCTTCCAGTCTTGGAAATTTTTTCTTTTCTTTTTGGATGCACATTTTAAGGTATCTGTGTGCCTCAATCAAATGAGCCATATGTGGTCACATCTTTACATTTGGTTTAGAACTCTCTACGGCTGCTTCATCTTCTCTCTCCCACCTTGCCCATCTGACACTCTTATTTGATAACTTTCTGCTAAAAATATGAGATAAGGAGGAAATGTACTTTTTTTTTTTAAAGCAACCTCTTTACTAATCTTTTTGCACCTTTTAAAAAGCCAGCCAGGACATCTCAGGTCAGTTAAGAAATATTCATTATATAAAAACTTGACTGCTCGACTAATAGGAGATGGAAGAATGGTTTTCCTCTATCAAAATGACCCGTCAGAACGACTTTGTTTCATATTTGATTTAATTGTCTCTCTCCTGACAGGCACATTCATCAATAGCTTAATGGTCAATCAGAAGTTGGCAGCATGAGTGCTTTCTTTCCTCCCCATACCCTGGTTTTGGATTTACTTTATCAGAATGCCTCTGCCTAATGGACACTTGGAGGAGCGGGCGGGGGATGGCTGAAGGGTCACTGATTTAAGAAGCGTGGAGGGGAAAACTGCCCTCCACATTTAGGGCGCTGGGACGGATGCACAGGCCAGCAAGTGAGCTGTGAGAGTGCTTTTGTTTGTTTGTTTGTTTGTTTGGATGGACAAGAAAGTTCCCATTCTTTTCCTCGTTCTTTAGTTCTCACAGCTGCAAGTTATAAGGCTCATGCCTGCTTTTGTGGTGTCCTGGGAGTGACGACAAATTGATTGCTTTGTACTGATAGAGAGTGGGGGAAAGAAAGATGTCTGCTGATTGGTAACTGGAAACGCAGTCGCCAACAACCTTGAGGATACTCGAGAATTCTTTTCCCCTCCAAACTGAAAGGTCCGCTCAGCCATAAAAAAAGAAAAGTTGTTTTGCCAGCTTCATTAGTGTTCACCTAATTAGCTGTAAACCTGATGGATCCCTGACAGCTTCAATGATTGGAGATGACAAGCTCGACGCAGTGTCATCCAGCAGAATTAGGTTTGCAGCTAGTTTGATGTAATCAACTTGATATTACACAGTCCTGGCTGCCTTTAGTTGTGCATTAACTCAATTTTCTGCTGCAGGTGACAAATGGGCTTTGGTACCTGGATAATCATGTCATAGGAATTAGGGCCCTTTTAATGGTCTGGGGTAGAATAACAAGCACAAAGGCCGGGGGCAGGGTGAGCTGCACACACAGCACACAGGTGCGGGCCCTGCCCCCGGAAGGCCAGCGCGGCTCCAAGCAGCCCCGCAAGTAAGGACTTCGGTGCTTCAGGGTTTCCTTTTTGTGACAGAAATTATGCATGGCTCAGTGTCTTTTCTCAAAGGGAGGGAGAGACTTTGTCACCTGCGGAACAGAAAGCCGGGCAGGGGTGGCCTTGACCCGGCGTGGGAGTCCGAAGGGCCGCACTTCAGTGCTGGACAGATGTCGCTGCCTGTGGAAGCTCAGGGGAGCGGGGGGGACACCAGTGTCCTCCAGGCAAAGTGACCGCCTTCCCTCGCTTGAGCCTGACTCTAAAAGCAAGTATTTTTTTTAAAACCAAAAAAAAAAATTTTTTTTCAGAACGACACTTAATAGCAGATGACATTTTATCCATTTATTCATTTTCTGGAGGAAAATGCAAAAGCATAAAAAGCCACTGCCTGAACTTAAAAAAAAAAGAATGCTCAGTGAACAACTTGCCACTGACCTTTGGAGTCTTACTTGTTGAAAGAGGACTCTTCCGTGGGGTCCTTAGAGGGTCACATCCCCAGGTGACCCTTCAAGCATCTGGACTTGCGTGAAAGTGCTCTGGACAGCTTAGGGCCTGCTGCTGTGACAGGTCACTGTGTGTCCCCAGGGAACAGGACGAGGTGCAGGGGTTCACGCTGCCCATCGACGGGTCGTGCGCTGGGTGGTGGCCGCCTGAGGCTCATCCCCAGGCCACACAGCTACGGAGAGCAGTCCCCTTCGCTCCCGGAAGGCCATGGAGCGTTCAGAGGGCACTTCGGCCTCAGCCTTGGGGACGTGTTTGCTCGCAGACCTGCCAAATGCTTCCCCTTTGGACAGGCATCTGACCCTGTAGCAAGTGACAACATGGCTGGCTGGTTTGGGCGCTGTGTGACTCCCTCTCTCCTACAAAATGAGGGGAACAATGCAGATTTCAAAAAGGAAAAGCGAGTTGAAGGAGAAAAACGAAAGTGCAGGAGGCAAGGATATTCTCCTGGACACCCACATAGGGGAGAGAACCTTCCAGAATCAGCTGCTGTGCCCCCATTATCTTGACAACTGTCAGTGAGGGCTTCAGTGCTCTCCAGGGCCACACTCGATTGTGAGCGGCTGATGTTGTCATTTTGTTCTCAGTTTTGCCTTGAGCGCGCTCCGAAACGGCAGCGTGACAGTCAATAACTGATGTATCAGCAGTTACCCCCTAAATTGCCTCGTAAGTCTGCATTTTCCCTCTTTTTGCCAAAGATTGTTCTGTGAAGTGATTAGAATGAGCGGTGACTGCTCAGGGACGGGAGACGCAGGTGAGTCCCCAGCACTAAAGCCCTTCCTTGCGCCCGCCCTCCACTTCTGGGGTTCTGGGAGGAGAAGGACCCCGTCCTTGAGGGCTGGTGCTGGGCCTGTCCGTGTGCGCCCCCTGTCCCCGCTTTCGTGGCCGGGCTGCCGACACTGCGGGCAGCAGGAGAGAGGACTGGAGCCCAGGTCCTGCACACCAGCCATGTTGGATCCAGTAACGTGAGCAGGTCACAGCCATTCCGCGTGCAGTCTGTGCGGCTCTCCTGCCGGCCCGTTTCATTCCTGCCTGTCACTGGACAAACTATAAAAATAGCTTTGGTCGTGTCGTTAAAAAACAACAACTAGGCTGGTGTCTCCCATCTGTGTAGTGCAGCTAGACAGCCGGCCCTTCCCTGAGCCGTTGTGTGACCCACCCGTAGCATCACCCCTCAGCCCATGGGCGGGAGCCACACAGCCCCAGCCAGGGGGGTCACTTACTCGGGCCCACTCAGCTGCTTCTGTGTGTGTTTTAGTTATGCTCCAAATTGTGGTTTCTCTGTCTGAAGTTAAAAATGAAAGGTGAGTACAATGTATCGTATTTGGTAACAATGCTATGGACTGGTACATCTAGGCAGATAATGTGCACTTGTAATTAGACTCAACAGACAGGCAGTCATTTTTAAATTCTTTGACACATGCATAAAATAGTCATATAATAAGATAAGATGACAATTTTATGTTAGGTTGATAAAGTGTCCTGATACATGCATTTAAATGTCTGTAAGCCTTTAAAAAAATCCAGACAGATTAATTCTAGTTTCCAGTATTTGCAGTTAGTCATTAAATTAATTTTTAAATCCTACTAAACAATGACTATGAATATGTTTTTTTTTTTCCCTTCTAGAATTTTTACCTGTGTGGTAAGGAATGGGTATATAGACTCGTTAGCTTTCTCCTATTTTTCAACATTTGCAAGTATTTATGTGAGACATGAAGTAAAAATTCAGGTTACTGTTTGTGACAAAAATAATGGAATGCATGCTTAGAAGGAAAAAAAAGGCAGTAATAGAACATGATGTGCTTGTGACACTGGCCTGGACAGCCGTCCTACTCTGGGTTAGGACTCCTTGCTAGACAGATGCCATCGTGCCCTTGACCAAACATTGGCCATTTTAAAAGCCCCATTTAAAAAAGAAGACATTTCGAGCACATACACTTGATTTGATCGGCACAGAGTCTTGCGTTTAATTACTTTCAATTCTGTAAACTATTTTTGTATTTCAACAACAGTAGCTCAAGAGATATATTGAGGGGGGAGAAAAGCGCTTCTCTAAAGGTCATGTTACCTGGGCTTTTCGACCATCTCTTCACCTTGTTTTCTCAGATGTGCAAAGGTGAGGCCCTTGAAGAATAATTTGAATTTGTTTGGGCTTAATGATAAATTATTAATTCGTACTGTCAGGACACGTGTTATTAATTATGACTGTGTTTTGTTCATCTACAACAGCTGTTGGGGAGACAGGGCAGGTTCAGATTGTCTTTGGGGGGGTGGGCACCAAGTCCAGGAACTTACAAGTCCTTGTCATCATCCCCCTGCCCCCTTGCTTGGGGGGTAGAGGACAGCGGGGGCGGAGTGAAGGGGAGACAGGAACTCTGCATTCTAGGCCAGGATGGGCCCTGGCCAATGCTAACCAATGTGCATTTTAAAGAAGTTAGCCTGACTCCCAGGGCCTGGGGCCCGGTTTCGGATTGGCCACCCTCTCCACTCCCGCAGTTCCTCTCGTCTTCTCCCTCCTCTGCGGAAGACCGGAAGGTCATATTTGCACGTTGGTAGAAGCAGAAGGCGAAAATACTGTGAATGCTTGTTTGCTCCCCAAACTGGAACCCCTCCTTGTGGAGAGCAAAGGCCTGTTTGGTAAGATACGTGAAATGACTCAAATCCATTTACTTTTGATTTTCCATCCCCATCATTAAATCTAGCCCTATGTATTCAGTTTCCTCTGGGTTTTTTGAGAAATGCATGTTGCATAAAATAGGCAATTTTTAATGAACAATTTAATGTAAATGGGTTTTGAATTTAAATTAATATTAATGAAGCTTTGAGTGAATTTGTTTTGCATACGTAAAGACTTGTAAGACTTTCACCCATGTGCTTTCTCCTTTATGTGGCAGCATTGGTTGTGTGGATTAACTAGCACCTTTCTAAGATTCACACTTAAAACTTAAATTGATTGTATATGTCCAGTAGTGCCCATATCTTGTTAGGCAAGGGTGGTACTTCATTTAAAGAAAATACACCTCATCTCCCGTGAAACTTCTCTGCCAGCTCCCATGGCCGGTTCCCGTGCAGGGCCGGTGGTGGTTGGCATCGCTGCTGGGAACACACACAGCAACAATAGTCCTTCCAATCAGGACGCCTTCTCTTTGGCTTACCTCTAATGCATTATGTATCCTGGGATGATGGCAATTCTGTAATTAATTCTGTTAGATGTAATTGCTATAATCGCTTTGCTGTTACACATAATAAAGGTAATATGGTAAGCACATAAAAAAATATAAACACCTTATTGTAGCCCTGCTGCTAAAACCTCTTCTCGCCAAGCCTGGCTCCTGGACAAGTGCTCGTCCCCACTTTTGGTCACAGGCTACAGTTTCTTCTCGCCGCGTTCATTGATATTCCAGAGGGCAGCCATTCGTTGGGAAGGATGGGCCTTGGCTTGGAGGGATCTCCAAGCTGGTTGCTTAGGAATCTTAATGACCTTTTCCTTAAGGATGTGGCTAATTAAGAAACGGTGACCATTGTCCTCTGTCCAGGAGACAGGTAAACACTCCAGGGGTGGGCGTGGGGCGAGGTCTGAGTGTGGTATAGGCAGGAGGGCGGGCTCAGGGAAGAGTGACGGCACAGGCTTCCGACTGTGATGTGTGACTGGGGAAGAGCCATGTGCGTGTGAGGGTGTGTGAGAGTGTGACTGTGTGTGAGTGCGTGTGTGTGAGTGCGTGTGAGAGTACATGTGTGTGAGAGTACATGTGTGAGTGCATGTGTGTGAGGGTGTGTGTGAGAGCACATGTGTGTGAGTGTGTGTGACTGTGTGTGAGTGCGTGTGTGAGTGCATGTGTGTGACTGTGTGAGGGTGTGTGAGTGCGTGTGTGAGAACACGTGTGTGAGTATGTGCGAGCATGCATGTGAGTGTGTGTAAGGGTGTGTGTGAATGCGTGTGTGAGTACATGTGTGTGTGTGAGAGTACGTGTGAGTGCATGTGAGTGTGTGACTGTGAGTGTGAGTGCGTGTGTGAGTGTGTGAGAGTATGTGTGTGGTGAGTGTGTGACTGTGAGTGTGAGTGCGTGTGTGAGTGTGTGAGAGTACATGTGTGTGAGTGCGCGTGTGTGAGAGTACATGTGTGTGAGTGTGTGAGTGTGTGTGTGTGAGTGCATGTGTGTGTGTGAGAGTGCATGTGTGTGAGTGCATGTGTGTGTGAGAGTACATGTGTGTGAGTGCGTGCATGTGAGAGTGTGTGAGAGCACGTGTGTGAGTACAGAGCACACCAGCATGTGCTTGTGGGGAACCAGAGAGCCACCTCTCTGTAACAGCGCAATAAGGGAAATTAGGACAGAAGAGGTGCATTGTCATCGTGATCCTGCTCCTTTCGTGGGGAAGTCTGGGGACCGGGGACCAGGATGCCGCCTGCCTGACGCCCCAGCCCGATGTGAGACCCCGCCCCCAGCCTCCGTGTCCCCCTCGGACCCAGGACGTCAGAGCAGTTTGCCTGAACCCCAAGCCCACAGGCCTCGGGATGTTTCCGAGCAGGCGCGCCTCCCACGAGGCGGAGGGTGTGGTGGGCGAGGCGGCAGGTGGCGGGGCCCCTCCCCGCGTGTCCCCTGGAGGCCCCACACGGGGGTCTCTGCCGTCCTGGGGTCTCGTGACCAGAGTGGGCCTCACAGTTCGCGTGGGACTCTCCACGTGTATATTTTATTTTTCAGTGTGTTTTAAGTGACAAAGTACATAAACCAGTCACAGCCAGACGAGAACTAGGAGAAAACGTGTGTTGCGTGGGGGCTTCCCGAGGCCTGCTGGAGGCAGGAACGGTGTTGGAGGCCGGCGTTGGCGCCTGCAGGCCGGACCTGGGTCTGGCCCCGGCCTTCGCGGCCCCGGGCTCCTGCCGGCCGGGGAGCGGGCAGCCCTCGGGCCGGGCCGGGCCGGGCCTGGGCGGCAGACGGCAGCCACCCGCTCCCATGTCTCCCCGCCGGTTTTGATGGCGAGGAAGATAAAAGGTCTGAGAACTCCGTGGGCCCCTGTAATCAGGGCCAGCGCTGACATCCTTCTCAAGTTTGACAGCCGCTTCCTTTTCTCTCCTCGCCGCCAAGCCCGGCCCGCCGGCCGCCCCGCCCCGCGCCGCCCCCCCTCTCTGTCTCTCTGTTTCATGTTCTTGATCAGCCTCACATGCTGGGAATTATTTTTTTTCGGGCGGGAGGGGGAGTGTTGCTTTAGGTTTGTGGGTTGGGCAGGTGTGAGAGGAAGTCTGTGTGTTTTTTTTTTTTTTGTACTGTAGGCCTGTTGCTAATTAATGTTCCTCCATAAGATTCTGTCGGAGTTGAGTAATGTTTTTGATCTTTATGCCTGATAACTGCATACTTAATGAGATTTCAAAGCTGTGGGTGCAGCTCCCTACAATTATTGACAGATGCCTTTTCTTTGCCATTGGGTTCAGCTTCATAAATCCTCCTGCCATAATGAGGTTCAGCGCTGCCACCCTGGCAGTGAGCTAATGAAAGGGGGGAGGGCGCAGCGGCTCACGGCTGTCTCACACATTTTTCCCCTTTAAAATTTACTATGCAGATGTCAAGCTGCGGGATGATTACTTCAAACATGCTAATTTTTATCTAGCTTTTGTGTCAGCCCTTTGCCATTAAAAAATAAATAAATAAAAGGACTAACCTTAGTCCACTTAATTTTTTTTTTCCCTAAGTCACATTTTTAATAACCCGCGGTGTGTGACTGCTGGGGACTCTGACACACGCGTGGCCTCGTGCAGGTACCCCGTGGCAGAACCTTTTTTTTTCCCTTTTTCTTTGGCCCTGGGAAGGGCAGGAAGGATAGAGCCGCTTCCCCCAGGTCTCCCATCAGCCTGCCCTAAGTGTGCACTTGAAAGGGCCAGGAGCGGATTCATTTCAGAGTTCTGAGCGGTCCTGGCGGGGAGAGCTGCACCGTGCCAAAGAGCCGATTTCCTTTTCAGCAGAGTCATACATCACTGACCCGCCCTTCCCTCCTGACAGAATGACATATGTCATTTATCATATGGGCCCCAGCCAGACAACGGGGACGGAGGGAAGCCCAGTCCCTGTGGTGCCGGCTCCTCCCGCACCGTCCCCTGGGCCTGCGGGGAGAGAGGGCGAGCAGCGGCCCAGCAGCGGCCAGGCAGCGTGGGGCGGGTGGCTGTCGGGGTGTGTGGCCTGGCGGGCGCGAGATTGGCAGAGGCACCAAGAGGGTCTGTTCTTCCATAGTGTCTACTGAACCACGCTGCTCCGCCTTTGCCGGGTCTCTGACTCCCCTCTTCCCACCCCTTTCCTCTCTCCCCTTCTGTCTTCCCCGTCAGTAGTCAGTGAAAACGAACCTCAGGGCTGACAGGTATCACTCAAGCCGCCTGGCTTGTGAGGGGTGGTAGAAACGGCTCTCAGGCTCCCAGCTTCACATGATTCAAACATGCGTTGTTGGAGATGGATGTTCCTTAAAAAAGATTGATGGTGGATGCTGGGCTTAGGGTACCATTTATCATGTTGAATATTATTTAGACTTGCCGTGTAAACCTGTAACTTGAGAGCTGGATGAGCCGGGCCAGGGTAGGGCCCTGTGTGTGCGCGCATCGATTGGCCTTGGTTTCTCATTGCTGCTGACCAGTCACAAGCCCTCCCATTTACAATAGGGAAGACACCCAACCCTCCCCCCCAAACAAAACAAAACAAAACAAAAAAACCCCAAAAAACAAAACGGGGAGGTTTTAAGTTTGAATAATTTCCAAGGACACAGGGAAAAAATGAAGCATCTTATGATTTATACTAAAGCTAACAGGGAACTTTCTCCCTCCCCCCACTATCCCTCTCTCCCTCTCTCCCTCTTTCTCTTCCTCGCTCCCCTCACACAAGCAGTCACGTAGGAAACATTAAAATATAAACAGAGCTGTACTTTCCAAAGCCAGGACCCTTGTCTGATTTTTTAAAACTGTGACATGCTTAAAAAAAAAAATCTGTATCTGAAAAGTGTAGCACAATGTAACTATTCAGAAAATACTGGTTGGCTTGGTTAGCAGTGTGAGAATAGACTTCCACGTTTCAGGAGTATTTCAGATAAAAAATGATCTTTTGCGGCTTTCTGCCCCTGCGCCCTGTCCCCCTCCGTGGCCCCAGCAGACCCCGCCAGGACTGATGTGCACAGCTGTTTCCAGGCCGCGCCAGCTAACCACTTCTGTGCTTCACCCTGAGCTCGGCTCTGGGATGCCCCCCACCTACTGGAAGCTCTCGGGGACGCAGGCTGGCTCACCGATGGAGCCCCCAGCTGCCCGGAGGACCAACACCAGGCTGGCCTTGCCGCCTGTTTTCCGGTGGGAAAACGGGGAACAGGGGCTGCTGGCTTCCAGCCTGCTCCCCCACCCCGCTAGGAGCCCCAGTAGTGCAGATTTAATTGTGAGGCATTCTAGTAAAGATGTGACTTCATCTGGGGCCGCTAATTGGATTTAGGACTTCTTGTATGACTTACAGTGTGGACATTAATTTTAAAAAATGACAGGATGGAAAGTTAGACCGGGGTAGTTTTTATCTAGACAGAGGACAGCCTAGAACTTGTGGGATTGCTGAACGCTCATATCTTGCTGCTTCTTGAACAAACTTTTCCCCGACCAGTAAAGACGAGAGTGTGGCTGCCCCACCCACCGTCCTGGCCACTTAGTGTGTCTGTGTGTTCTGACGGTCGGCGGCCGGACACTGTACAGGGTGACCTGGGGCTCACCTTCTGTGTGGCCACTGCTGCCCTGCCCGGCTCGGGCAGCAGCAGGTTTATATGCTGTGTTGGTGCTGGGAATCGCATCTGACTACAACACGATGCTGTCCTGTCTCACCGAGACTTTGTAGAAGAAGCAAAACTTTGGTCCTCCGTCCTTGCACCTGGGCAGCGTTGGAGGTAATTGGAGGACAAGTGCCAATTTGCAGGAACAATTGTAAACACCTTTGATACAAATGGCACCGTCCATTTTCACTGATTAGAAAAACTTTCCTATTAATAGGTGCAAAGTCCATCCAGGTATAATTGGTGAGGAGCTGGGTGCACTCATGGGAAGAAACCTTGTTTTGTTTTTTGTTCGCTTTTCTTCTTATCCCCTTCTCTCAGTTTTATGGCTGGAGACATGATTTATTGCAGCCATCCATCTTGGGGGCTCATCCATCACACCCCGGTTGCTAGGAGATCGTAGCAGCAGCTGTTTGCTCTGAATCAGACAGAAAAGTTGTCAATCATCAAAGGCAGGTGAATAGCATTAGAAACACGCTATTGTCAGACGGAATAATTAATCAAAGAGAGAAAAGATAATTAAAAAGATATGACCCTTGCAAGTACTTGCTCTGGGTTGCCTGGAAAAAAAAAAAAGAAAAAAAAAGAAAGAAAGAAAGAAAGAAAAACTGCCTGGTTTTTTCTAGACACTTAAGCAGCTGAGGGCTGATAAAATATGCACTCTGCAGCGCATAGTTTTTAATTAATTGAAAAAGGTTCAACATTCAAAGACGATGCTGGAGAAAAGTCCGATTATGAGCAGAAGTAATATTTATTGTTTGCATGAAGGGCTTGACACGGAGTTCTAGCTTCCTGTCACAAATCTGCAGCTTCCCGGGCTGCAGGAGGCCCAGGCTGGGGTCTTCAGGTGCCCACAGCGGCCCCGGATCTATGCCCCGGCTCCCTGGCCGTCCTGCGGCGCTGTTCACAAGAGGCTCAGACCTGGGGAACTGCAGTGGGACCCCGCTAACCTGAGCCCCATGCCCTCCCACACTCCTGAGTCTGGAAATACTGAATTCCTCAGATCACGAGAATTTGCTTTTTAAATGAAGGCGGGAGGCTTGAGAAGCATCCCCGGCGTCCACCTTCGGGGTCCACAGAGAGAGTGCTGTGTCACTTCACCTGTCTGGGAACCTCCTGTCGTTCCCCAGGGAGATTTGCAGTCCATCTCGGTGTGGCCCCGTAAGGCAAAGCACAGCAGTGACGCGCATCCTCACAGATCGCCTGGCACCGCTGCTTTAAAAGACCCCCAGTTACAACCTAGAAACAGTTTGGGTGCCCATTTCAGTCTCAAAAATAATCATAGATTAGGAAGTTCATCCTTGCCTTTTCTGAAGCTAAAATGTTCTGGAGAAATTGGAAAGCATATTAAAGA
Organism: Hipposideros armiger; assembly: GCF_001890085.2. NCBI lineage: Eukaryota > Metazoa > Chordata > Mammalia > Chiroptera > Hipposideridae > Hipposideros > Hipposideros armiger. Next base: position 986,408 of record NW_017731354.1, read on the forward strand.
CTAGATAGAAAGTGGCGTCTCTGCAGTTGCTTTTCAGTTAAATATGCTACAAGCCCTGAAACAGATCCACTCTTTTATTTTTGGATACTATGCTTGATTTTCACACCGTTCTCTTCCCAAAGAATAGCAGGACTTCTAAAATTAGCAGGAGGAAGAAAGGCCTGAATGTTAGAATTCGGGAGGAGGAGGAAAGCAACACCGTTTCTAGTTGGGACACGGTTCTTTGGTGCGGTGGGTTGGGTCACTGGGAACTCCATCCCTCAGCTCCCCCTCTATGGTGGCAATGGGGACTCGCTGCCCAGCATCCCAGGGGAGACGTGCGCATGGCACCTCAGGTGCCGTCCGTGCCCACCTCCCCACAGTGCGCTGGGAGCCCCCTAGGGGTGACAGAGGGAGAAAGTGATGCTCAGGTAAGAAAAAGCACCTGCCTGGCTTCCTGGAGCCTCACAGAGGTCTCACCTGTCCAGGTGGCTGGAGGAAGTATTCTTGTTCAGAACTTGACCTCTGGGAAATGGACGACTTGGACTTCAAGTTACCCCTTGGGTCCCTGGGTGTCCCTTTCTGAGCTCTCGGGCCCCACTGAGGGGGTCTCCTGATGATGTAGCAGTCACCGAGGGCCCACGTTTTCTTGGGCAGTGCCTGATACTGATGTGTAAGGGCCGTGCTGTTGGAAGGCTGGTGAGGCTGGGGGGGCCTGGCCCCGGTCCCCGTGAGATGGGGCCATTTGGAGATGGGCAGTAGGGGCAGCCCTTCTCCCCTTTCCAAGCACTCGCCACTGGGAAAGCATGCAGCCCAATGTCCGCCAGAGCAGTTGCAAGCTGGCAGGTCCTCAGGGGAGGGCAAAGGAGGAGGGTCGCTGATGGTAGGTTTGTGAAACCACATACTGAAAAGGACCCACTGTTCGCGCTGGTGAAATCGGCGTGAAATGTACTTACCCTTGTAGAGGGACGGCAGAACAGGAAAAAGGGAAGGTCTTCAGGCTTTGAGAAGTTCGTGCAGGTCAGTTTTTCTGGAGTGTGGTTGGGGTCTCCTGCTCCCTATACTCCGAAGTGACCCCTGGCATCTATCTAAGTGAGTCACCCCACAAACGAGAGGCAGAGATGGGGACGGAGGGAAGGGCGGGTCGGTTATTCTTTAGTTTGGGTTCTGCAAGGGTGCATTTTGGACAGAACTTCAGCACCTCTGTCCCTGGGTTATTGTTTCTATGACAAGGGAGGGTGAATAAAAATGGGTCTCTAATGTCTCAAGGGGATGTACCAGGAGAGAGCCACGATGTTCAAGGTCACACGTTATGGTGAGAAAACCTAGGACTCCACTGAGCCCCACGTCAACTGCATGTTGGAGCGTTTTTCTAAGTGCTGCACGTGCCCCTCTTGTAGGCCCGTGAGACAGGTTACCTGGAAGTGATTTGAGGTCTTCCTAGGTCAGCCGCCACAGACTCCAGGCAGGCCTGGCCCCCACCCTGCTGGCTATGCCATAGACACAAAGAAAGTACAAATTAACCTCGACAGATACAAAGAACAGAAAATAACCGAGATAGATAGAAAGAACACAAATTAACCGCAGGCCTCCCTGTAGGTGAAGACATTTTGAAACACTTAAAAGACCTCAGATCACCTAAGATACAATTGTTACCACTCTTCCGCCTAATGAAAACGTTTGAAAGGGGGCTTGGGTGCCTATTTGGGAGACGAAGGTGGGGTTCCGGTGGGTTTCTTGTGGTCACATAGTCCCCTCTCTTGACATTCCGTGTCCTGCCTTTGTGTTTGCTCTGGGCCTGTAGTGAAATGGCTCTCTCATGTACACCAGGCAGCGGAGCTGCGCCGCTGCGGTCTCCTGCTTTTCTGTACAAAATGGTAAGGCGCCATGGACGCTCTGCTGCGTGCCTGAGGCTCCTGCCGAGGTGGCTAGGTGCATAAGCAAGACAGCCAGCACGCAGTCAGCTGGGCAAAGGAACAGAAATGAAACGCCAGCGAGGCCTTGGTCCCGAGAGCTGTGCTGCGGCCTGTGCGGGGGAGGGCGGCATGATTTGGGAGCACATGCACGGGCTCCTTGTGAAAGGAGTGAAGTATTTAACATTTCTCCAAGGAAAACATCTCTCATTACTTGACGTGTTCTGTCGTAATGATTTTTCAGTTCAACAAACAAGTGCTTATTAGCGTTTGTGCGGGAACCTGGCCGAGGTGGATGGCAGGGCCATTTTCAACAGGAATTCACTGGCCAGGTTAAGGGGTGCCTGTCGGTCACAGGGGTCCTGGTGCCAGCTCCCTGGCGTCAGCCTCGCCAGGGCACGCGGCCTGTTCCTGAGGCCGCTGAGCCCATTCCTGTGGCCTGTGGGCTCAGATTGGGAGGACATCAGCAAAGTTGTTTTTTGTTTGTTTTCTGTTGCAAACAGAACACTGGATGGTACTCATTTGGTGGTTTAATACAGATTTGCCTGGACAGAGAGCACGCTCTGCCTGGTGGGAGTTTGGCCGAGGATTTGCTAGTTAAATAGATGGCGTGGGTTCCGGATGGGAGAGGTGGAGGGGGAGCCATTAGTTCAGGGTGCAGGGGCTGCCTCCCCCCGCCCCAGCCCAGCGGACGCCTCTCCTGGTGGGAACAGCGGGCCCTCCTGCCCGTGTCGCGCCCTCCTGTTACCGGTGGTGTCCAGGGCGCAGCCGCCATGCTTCTGGCTGCCTGGGTGGGGGTGGTGGGGAGCGTGTGCGCCATGTGCGCCATGGCCCCATGCCCGATCTCACCTGGGTGTGAACCCGCCCCGGTTTACTCTGTCCTCTCTCCTCCCGTTGGGTCGGTGTGTTAGCCACTGTGCTTGCAACCTGGCCCTCTGCAGCCTTCCCTCTGCCTGACCTTCCACTGTACCACGGCGTCCATGAATTAGGAGCGGCGAGCCTCTGTGCCGCTCCATAACCCGAGATCATGGTCCTCTTCCCTGGAGTCCCCACCAACTGAGAGTGAGTGTCGATGGCTTCACACAGACTTTGTTGTGGATCTCAGGCCCCAGTGCAGCTCATCACCTCAGCGTGGCAGCCCCCAAACAGCCCGATTTGGGGTAACCTGTCATCATCACCTCAAAACGTGGTCTCAGTTAACAGCCCACCAGGTTGGAGGTCAGAGCGCCTGCAGCTCTCGGAAGCCGCCCACCCAGCCGCCCGGTGGCCTTGCTGCCGTGTCCGTGGGGACGCAGCTGCTCACGGTGCTCGTGCAGTTAGCCCACTGGGACTGTGGCGGACCTGTGGGAGCGGCATGGTGGCCTGTGCCTCTGTAATCAATGACTGAGCAGATCATGCAATTCAAGGTGTAATAATAGGGTTTATCGATGAGTATATTGTCAGGAGGCATGGAGTGCTTCGCCTTGCCGGCGCCGGAAGGGACGAGGGGCTGAGCCAGTGTGTAACCGTGGTGTTAGGACATGGCAAAGGGTCTGGCTGTGGGAGGATGGTTTTGCCTGCCAGCGGCAGCTGTGCACGTTTTGTGAATGGCAGCATTTGTGTTTGGGGACCCAGCTCCAGTGGGAAACACGAGAGGGTGAGAGGGGACACCCTTGGTCTGACAGTGCCTGTGCCTTGTCCTGCTGCGTCGTGGGCGCCCCTGCCGAGAGGACTGCGCTGGGCAGACGCCGTCTTTGCAGTAGGGACGTGGGAATGGTGGGGACTCAGGACTCTGATCCACAAACAGCCCCCCTGCTGGGGGGGGAGCATTGTGCTCCAGTGTGGAAATAGAAAGTGGATGTTCTGTGAAAATCAACAGACTGTCATGGCTGGGCTGACAGCATCCATACTCCAGTAGGTGGCCATTGGTGGCCGCACAGGACCTAGAGCGCTCGGCTGGCATGCGGCCGCCCATGCCGTCACTGGCCTGCTACCTGGATGGGGTTGCCTCTCCTGCGTCTGCCCTTAGTCCCGGCCTTGCACTCGGGCCGGGCGGAGTGGCAGGTGAAGGCCCGTGGCATATTTTCAGCCACATCCCCTAGGAATGGAGATTCCTGGGATGTTTGGGTACTTGTATGAATGCAGATTAATTTAAAAAGACAATTCATGACAGATGTGGAGTATCAGTGACAAAGACAAAAAATGATAAATCGGCTATCGCAACCTATGAAGGGAAACTAATGCCCCCTTTTAATTCATTGGCACACCAAAAATAGATAGTAAATTGCTTGCTCTGGAAATTCTTTTATGGACGTGTCTCCTGAAACCCCAGGACCAGTGAGCTTGTGAAGGCTGGCCGTCGCTCTGCGTACATCCCTGGCGGGAGCCCGTGTCACCGGTGCTCTCTGGCTGGCACAGCTGGGCTGCGTCGGCTTTCTCTCTTGGAGCCCTGGAGGGTCTGGACTCTGCGACTGGGGTCAGCTCCGGGCAGGGGGAGACGTTGGGGGGCCATCTCTGCTGAGTGAGCCCCACAGGCGCTGCTTCTCCCCCGTCCTCCCGCCGCTGTGTGGGTGGGGGTGTGCCCGTCCGTGCCTGCGGGCCAGCGTGCCATGGGCAGCCAAGTGGGCACGCTGGCCCCGGGGCACGGGCCATCTCTTCCAGACAGAACTGTGTCTCTGCCGACAGGAACTCTGGGAAAACATGGTCCCAAGCCCCTGCCTGGGCTGCCTCATGCCTGACAGGAGTCTGAGACTTTTTTGGCCTAAATTTAAGTGGGACTTGCCTACTTGTTAAAAAGCTCATTGATGTTTTGAGTCCATAGGGACGTGGACCACACAGCATGTCAGCAACCTCCATTTGTGGTTTCCTCCCCACCCCCACTGCCAGTTAGGGCGGGAGGTGGGGGAGAGCAGAGAACAGAGCTGGAGGTAGTGCTGGTGGGAAGGGCTTGGCCCGCCTGTCACAGGGAGGGGCCAGGCCAGGCTGCTGGGACCCGCGGGCATCGCAGCCACCAACCAGCCTCTGCCTGCAGCCCCGGCCCAGGCGTGCGGTCCAGTCCACTCAGCTGCCCTCAGAGGCTTCCGGGAGACCTGAGGGCGAGGTGGGGCACGGGCCTAAAGGTCCCCTCAGAGCAGCTGTGGAGAGATTTTTGTGAGAGTTTCATATTTTGCCCCTAAATTTAAGATTGGCTGTTAACAGAGAGAAACCAACTTTTCAGTAATCACAAAGCAGCTTTTATGAATTAAAAAAAAGAAAAAGAAAAAAGATCTTGACCCTCTTTGAAAGGAAATAAAGGAGGAACCCAGTGTAAGGAAAACAAAAAAAAGCTGATTTTACAGTTTTGTGATTACTCACGCCTAGACTGGAGCTGGAGGAAGCCGGTTCTGATGGAATTTCGTTTTTTCCTCTTGTTGCGTCTCTGCTCTCCTTTTTCTATTAGAACGAGGAGTGGTTTGTACTTGGTGTGAAAAACAGCAGCAGCACAGCTTTGGCATGTGGCCCTTCTCCTGAGCTGACCGGAGATGGGGACGCTAAGGCTGCACGTGCTGGCCCTTGTGACTAGTTCCCCGCTGGAAGGGGCTGTGGAGCCGGGAGAGAAAGGCGGGGAGGCCCTGAAGTGGGGCGGGGTGGGGTCTGCCACCGTGTCCCCACCCCGAGTGCTCACACCCCAGGCACTGTCCCCGCCATCTCCCTACACTTTGACGCTAGCCTTTAACGGAGGTAAGCGAAGCCCCCAAGGACCGCGGGGCATTCACCTCCGGAGGTGAAAATCTGAAGCCATCTAGTGGTTACTTATAACTAGTAGCCACTTTATTAACACTGTTTTTAAAGATCATTTTATTGCTATTAGTATGCAAGTCGTCAATAGCAGTTCACTGACTCCACTGGTGTGAAGCGAGGGCTGAGTCCGGGACCGGAAGGCGCCTTAACTCCGGCTCAGTGACGTCAGTGCTTGTGCAAGGCAGCGTGTGTGCCCCTGTGAGGGAGGCCTTGTGCCACCGGTGGCCTGCCGTGCCCTGGGAGACTGTGAGTGTGGCAACACGACACAAACCTGAGCTTCATCCTGCCTGCACGGAGCACCCAGCCTGGCACCTGCGTCTCAGCAGCAGGAAACGCCACCGTCTCTTACTTCTTGCTCTGCGCTTAGGCGACCAAGCCGAGAAGCACTTGCGGCATTAGGGTGACGAGCAGTTCCTGCTGCATCTTCCCGTCGGGTGGGTGCCTCGCATCCAGCCCACCTTCTGCGTCTGCTGCTGACAAGCCACCCACTCAGTGTAGGATCTGGGCCCCCGGGGCCGGGTGTCTGGTGTGGGTCAGTGACGAGGCAGGAGCACTGACGTGTGGCTCCTTGAGTTTACACGTGGACATTGGGGCGCTGATGTGGCCACATGGGAAGCTGGCCGACAGGTGACACAGGTGAGGTTGGCAGCAGCGATGGGGAACCTCTCCCGCTTGGAGAGAAGTGAAGGGAGTCTTGGAAAGCACGTGTGTGTCCCACTGCCCGTCTGAACGCTGCCTCCTCAAAGCTGCCCCCGTTCCTGTGCAGCCAGGTAATTCTTAATTCTTACTTACGACATCTGCATATGCACGGGGGGGGGGGTCACTGTCACTGGCTTAAAATGGGACCTCCTGTTTGGAGGATCACACACCAGCAGGCCTGAGCTTCCTCAGAGAAGAAAAGAAACAACAGTGCCTCCCCTTTTATTTGTCATTGGATGTAAAAGGAGAAAGGCACTTTCTGCTGGAGAGAGAGGGACCCACTCCTTCGGCTTGAATTGGCCTTCTGTGCAGAACACGCTGTCAGGGCTCCGTCTCGGCTGAGGGCCGGCTGCCGCTGGACTGGGCAGCGCGTCCGCAGGGCGAGGGCAGCCTGGGCCAGCGGGCCTCTGTGTTGTCGCCCGGGCACCTTCGGGGCCCGCCCAGGGCCAGCTGCGGCGCTGGGGCACGGCGCACGGTCATCGGAGAGCAGCTCGGCCGCCAGGTGGCCGTCCCCGGGCGTGGGCTTGGCATTTCCCTTGGGGTCAGCGTGTGTCGGCGCTGCTGCATCTAGCCGGGGCCGGGGAAAGTTAGGCTTCTGCTGACAGTGTTTTTCTTAGTTATTCTTGAGGTTTTGCCCATTATATCATTAGCTTCTTCACAGGACAGAGATAAGTAGCTGGTGCCCACAGAGACAAAGTGGGGACTGGGTGCTTTCAGTTTTTGATGTCTCAGTAACGGAAGGTTCTAAAATGGGCTTCTCGAATGCCGTGGGGACCTGCTGGCAGGTGGACCGGCTGGAAGCTGCGGCTGGAGACGCTGTCCACTAGACCCTAGGAGAGCGCTGAGCAGGTAGGGAGCAGGGTAGTTCGTCTCCCCAGCGCTTCGTCTCACTCGTGTGTGGGTTTGGATGTGCAGGTAACACGCAGGGTGTTTTTAGCTCTATAACTGGGTGTGACTTGCCAGCATGCTGTCACCTTTAAGTTAAATTCCTGGTTTGATCACATACATGCTGTGTGTTTATGTGCATGTCTGCACAGGTCTCTGTGTGCATGGATATGAGCAGTACATACGTGTGCAATGGCCGAGACCAATGTTTTCGCAATCCTATTCTCACCAAAGGCATTTTTTAAACTAGCCTCATGCGTGTTTTCAAACAGAATAAGCAGAATGCTTAACAGATTACATTTCTTTCCCCTCTCATTAGCTTCCAAACCTTTTTCATGTGTAGGAATGGTTGGGCACCAGGTGTTTATCCTGACATATTGATACAGAGCATCCCATTTTCAGTCTTCTCAGTGTTTCATGTTGCTGTCTCTAGAAGGTGCAGTGTGGCCCCCTGGCTCACAGCATATATGGACAGTCACAGCGTCGGGCAGACGAGCACCAACAGCCCACGGGCTGGACTAGAACCTCCGGCTTCAGGTCTCAGGAAAGACGGGAATTGTAGGAATATGGCCAGTGTTTCTGTGAATCCAGTTGTCCCTTGAATACCATGGATGATGAAGGGGGCCGATTCCCACAGTAGGAAATCCCTGTAACTTCTGACTCCCCCAAAACTTAACTAGTAGCAGTTGACCAAAAGCCTTATGATAACATAAGCAGTTGCTTAACACATGCTTTGGGCATTGCATGTGCTATATACTGTGTTCTTATGATAAAGTCAGCTGAGAAGAGTGTTATTAAGACAATCACAAGGGAGAGAAAACGCAGTTACTGTAGTTCCTGAAAAAACACCGCATGGACGTGGATCTGCACAGCTCCAACCCGTGTGGCTTGGGTTTCCTTTCAGTGTTTGGCCTACAGCACTGTTCACCTTGATCATGATGGTTACATTGTTTTTCTTACGGCTTCTTACTCCTTTGCCATTTCTCTTAAGGAACAGGCCACCATGCCTTCCGGCAGCCTGAGTGTGGAGAGAAGTGTGCGTTCTGGATGGGTCAGGCCTTCCAGGTCGCCTTCTGCAGCCTTCAGCCCAGACACGGCTGTGCTTCCCTCCTGGGGTCTCACAGTCCCTGGGCCGTGCTCGCCGGTCTGTGTGCGTAGGGTTTGCTTCGGAGCTTGGGGCGGCGCGAGCCTGTGGGAGGGGACTTGTGTGAAGTTGCACAGACGTTTACAGTAGGTGACACATACCAGGCCTTGAGCGCCGCTGACCTGGCACAGGGCCGCCTGCCCGCGTGCTGCATGGCCTGCGCTTCCTCGTGAGCACACATGCTCCCTGACGGCTGCGTCCCACCTGGGAAGTTCAGTGAGATCCTGGCCCACACCCGAGATTGCATTTCCATGAAAGCGACGTAGCCAGCTGTATCGGGAGGGAAGCGGCACCCTCGCTCTGAAGGCCCAACGCGTCCTGGCGCACACACGTGCACACACACGCGCACACGTGCACATGCACACACATGCACACATGTCCACACACATGCGTGCACACACGTGCACACACGCACACACGTGCACCAGGCTCCTGTGTACAAGCTTCTCCACAGACACCAGACATACAGAGCCCTGAAAAGCAAGGTAGTAGCTTCCATTTGTGAAACTACATGCTTCTTTGTTTTTTCATTAAAAAACAATGCGCATGATACAAAATGCAAGCGAACCAAAGAGCAGACCATGGAGAGCCCCCTCCATTGGGCAGGGTGTGAGGCATATGTGTGCGCCTGCCCACCGCCATGGACTCACTGTGCCCTCTGTCCCTGGGCGCAGCTACAAGTGCAGCTTGCGGCCTTTCGTTTCCTTTGACACCCATCCAACAACTGAGGTACATGGATGGATGGACGCAATGGATGGACGCACGAGGCAGGCAGCCGCGTAGCAGGCTCACGTGAGGCTCTCAGGGCTAGGCGTACAGGCCGCGCCCAGTTCTCATGATAAGGTGGTGGCGAGGCATGTCTGTTTCGTTTCCTATATTCTGAGGCACTATGGTACATGGTGTGGAGCTGCCCAGGCCTTTTCAGGGTTACGTAGCACTCCAGTGACCACGTGTCCCCTGGATGGACACTCGGGTTGCTTCCAGCTTTGCCCCAAGCTGTGCCACGGTGACCGTCCTCCTGCCCACTGTCCCCTCCACTTACAGTCTGTGGGACAGCCCCGAAAGCGGAGCCGTCAGCTGGGAGGGCGGGCTCAGTGAGCAAAGTGATAAATGCCTGCTAGCTCTCCCTACTACGGCCGGCCTTTGCCTGCCTGCAGCGGCCTGGGCGTGCACTCCTGACACTGACAGGTGGCCAGTGACAGGGAGGGTGGCCTCATGGACTGCAGACGCCTACGCCGAGCAGGGCTCTCGTCTCTGGCACCTGAAGGAGGATGTGACGTGCAGGATGGGAAGCCCCACGAGGACCCCAGACCTGTATTTAAGTCTGTGGATGACTGAAACCGGAGTTAGGTTCCCAGGATCAGAGACCTTGACATTCACCGACAGCCTCATTTGGCGGACGCAAAAACGGAGGCCTAGATTTGGCACAAGACCAGACGAGTTCACACGGTCATTTCCTGGTGGAGCCAGGCTGCTGGAGGCACTGGCTGTCTGGACCCAGCCCTGCGTCCGTCCGGGCTGCGGAAGGCGGGTCAGCCCCCAGTGCCTGCAGAGCTCGTGGAGCCCCGGGGCCGGGCAGGAGCGCGGGCACTGCAGGACGCCTGGTTCGGCTGCTGCGGAGAATGGCAGCGGTGGCTGGCGGCAGCCCTTTAGATAATGACTGTGGAGCACTGAAAATGTCCTTTTGGGTTTTGGCTGAATAATATTTAAGGATTTTGAAGCAGTGACTTAATTGTGTTTTTATGTAATTGATGGTGTTGGAATAAAATGTGTTGAGACACCACATCAGCATTTTTCTAACTGTTCCTTGGAGAAAAATATGCTCATATGAAAATGGTTTCTTCACTTTTCACTCATGGAATTGAAAAAAAAATTCATTGTGCTTCCTTGGAACTGCTGTGCCCAGGGACGCGCTGGCTTTTAAGTGCATCCCCTCTGGATGTGGCCCGAATGGCGCCTGGCCGCCTCGCCTTTCTAAGGTGGCTTGTCCGTGTTCGGGAGACAGTTCCAGAGCGGAAGGGGCCGCCTGTGTCCTGGAGTTGGTGCGGATGCTGTCGGGGCAGATTGTGTGGAGCCCACGTGCCCATGAGCCAGGATGTGAGGGAGCGGACAAGGCCCTGGGCTCCGGCCTGGAGCCCCCGCCGAGTCGGCCACGGGCCTCTGCTGCTGTGCTGGGTTTGGTAGGTGCTGGAAGGACAGAGTGCCAGTTGCTACACAGGAACAGCTTCCGTTCCCAGAGTTGTGTCTGGACTGGAGGCCGTTGTAATTTTACGTTGGCATCAGAGAAATGAGGGCTTTTAAATAAATTGTATTAGCTTTCCTAGTCTTGGCACCGTTGTTTGTCTGGGGGGGTGGGTGGGTGCAATTTAAGTGTTCAGTAAGATTTAGTTTTGGTCCAAAATTTTGCTACTTTTGAGACTTCCTTCTGAAGAGTCAAATTGTAAACCTTAAAAATAAAAATTTAGACAGTTGCTTTCTCATTGTGGAAAACTCACAGGCCTACTAAATTAAAAAATAATGGTGATGCTTTGAAAGCGCCTTTGGCTGCTGGCCTGGGCCGAGCACCCTATGAGGCCTGCTGGGCGGAGCTCCTGGGGGCTGAGCCAGAGAGCCCGCCTCCCTGCGTGCGTCCCCCGCACTTTCCTCCTCCTGCTCCGGTTGTGACGTCCCTCCGGGCTTCTGCTCCCCAGGCCTCACGGGTCCCCCACAGTGAGGGCCTCCTGCGGCCACTCCTGCAGCTCCTGGGGTCACCACGGAAGGCTGAGCTCCTGCAGCACCCGTGTGTGCGACTGTGTACATGTATGTGTGTGTCCATGTATGTGTGTACATGTGTGTGTGCATGTGGGTGTATGTCTGTATGTATATGTGTGCATATATACGGGGGGGGGGTAGAAACCAGGCTCCTCCCATGGCCTTGATGGACGTTTCTTAGTGCTCGTTGTGGGTGAGCTGATGTGCGGTCGCCTGGGCACCCAGGAGCCAGCTGTGTATCGTGAGAGCCGAGGTGAATCTGATCTCCCACTTTGTACACTTCTTGACATTCAATCCTTGAAGAGGTGAAGAACAAAACCACAGCAAAAGCCTAGAGAAAACGGTACAAAAGAAAAATGAGCATTGACAGAATTATGCTTTCTCTTTTTACTTAAATGCCAAGCTCATGTGTCCTGATGTCTGAAATAAATTCAATTTTTTTATAATTAAACTTATTTACAGGAACTCATCATTGAATCATAGTAGCTTTTTCTAATTTGTAAAACACTCCAATCACTGACTAGCAAAGGTTGCCAGATGCACGCGACAGGCTCTCAGCCCTGCCCTCCTTCATGGGGTAAGTGACAGCCAGATCCATGTGGCCCTGAGCTGAGGGGGGCGACACAGTCCCTGTCGACAGAGGACAGCTGGCCTGTGGCATCCGGGACTATGACGGTCACACCTTTGGGGTCATCTCAGCATTGTCAGCAGAAGGCTTGTTTGCAACAATGTTCATACACAAGTGGTCTCCACTCAGTGCTGCGTGACAAAAGCAGACCCCGCAGGCACACAGGCACGTGTTGTGGCAGGAAAAAGGGATTTTCCACCTCAAAACCCAAGCTGTCTTTCTTCTCCATTCTGTCTTCTGTATGCCTGTCCTTATTTTCCAAATTTTCAACAATCACAATATCACTAATCCTTGGACCTGATGTTGATACTATTTTGTATCAGAGACCTTTGTGACCAGGCAGAAGGTAATTAGTTTCATTCTTTCACTCATTCATACATTTAATCACTTATTCATTCAAAATGAAGTCCTGCTCACTTCTTTTTTCTTCGCCTTATCTCTTTCTCTCTCTCTCTCTCTCACATGCACACATCCATACAAATACATGCACACACACATGCACACACATGTGCACACACATGCACACACACATGCACACATGCACATGCACACACCCTAGAGGCAGCCAGCACTTTCCACGCGGGGCTGGCTGTTGCAGGCAGCAGGGAGATGGAGGACGTGTGTCTGCACTGGCCCCTGGCTTTCTGCCTGTGCTCAGGGCCCTGGTTTTACTGGACTGGAGTCTGTTTCATGCGATGTCCCGAGACTAGTGCGTTTCCGTGCAGCCCTCAGCAGAGCCTGAGGCTCCAGGCAGCCAGGAGTGCACCGCTACCTGGGCAGTTTGAACATAAAGAACCCAGAAAGGTGTCTTTGGGCTGTCTTGGTGCCGACCCTTTGGTGATGCCAGGAGCATGTCTGAGGGGGCCTGTGGGGCAGTGAGGAGTCCAGCCCTGCTTGTCCACAGGTCAGCCCTAGCAGGCCCTTCACCTTTCAGCACCATTGTCACCTGGGTCACCTGGGAATGATGAATGGGCCCAAGGCTTCCTTAGATTATGGGGAGCGGGGAGGGATTGGGAGGGCTCTAAAGGAAAATGATAAAATACTGCATTTTGCTTGTAGTTTTTGCTGTCACCCTTCAACACCAACACCATTTTACGTCCTGTATGTATTGAAATGTGTAAGATGATAGGGTGACACTTGCTAAGCTATGACTTTGAAACCTTGAGGCGGACACTCACCTCTTTGGAGGCAGCATCGGGCTGCTAAGTATCTCGACACAGCCCTTGGGGCGCGAGCGCAGCCGTGTCCTCCTCCACACGGCCCGGAGCTCGGCACCGCGACCCAGTGACACCCTGCAACCAGGATCCAAACAGTCCCCAAAGCTCCAGGGGCCCCAGGCCTGCAGCTGACGCATTCCTTCTTGGTCCAGCGTGCTGAGTCAAGGACCTGTCACCCTTCTGGTACCATGCCTGCTGCCCCATGTGCCCGATGCCAGGCAGTCAGCATCGTCTCTGGCACGCCACCTGCCATGTCTTTAGTCCACCAGCCTGCAAAGGCTTAGGTCAGCAGGGCGGTCAGTTACTCAGGTCATCCTGAGCAGGTCCCCTCCTGTTTCTTTGAGGGTAAATACTATTCACGCGATGGAGTATCAGAGCGGCGCCAAGGAAGGCACCGCAGCACGTGCCCCGCAGGCTGCGTCTCCGAGACCTGCGTGAGCGGGTGCAGCCCCCAGGCTGGAGCTCAGCAGTAGACGCTAACCTGCATGGCCTGGGGTCCCTGCGTCTGTGCCCGGGAGACCTGCCTGTTGGGAGGGGCCCCGAGGTGTGTTGTGATTCTCAGGCTGGGTCCTGCGTCACAGGTATGCGTTTTCTTAAGAACGGACAAATGTGTCACGTGAATGTTTGTCCGTAGCAAACCTTCCAAGAGACCATGTTTGCGGGTGTGTCTTTGCTGGTCCTTTCCAGCTCTAAGCTATGGTTTTGAGCCACACTGTCACAATTATGTTTTAGTTTAGGGAGATTTAGTGACAAACTCCCTATTGCTGCTGTCAGCCGTTGATTTTGGAAAGAATTGTGAGCCAAAGGGTCCATCACTGCTCTCGGGGGGCTGCCTCTAAGAGCCCACATTCGTCATTCTCCCTCCCCCCCCTGGACTCAGTCCTTCTCAGCCCCTTGTGTCAGGGATGTTGTGTTTTAGGGGTGAGGAAAAGCGTTTTGCAGTTATTGCTGTTGTGGTGGCTGCCCCCCAACCCCAAGCTCTCTGAGTAGGGACTCTGCCTGGTGGTGATTTGAGGGGCCGTGAGCGTCAGGCAGGTGGCCCAGGGTTTCCTGGGGGACCTGGCTGCCACCCTTGCGGGGACATCTGGCTTCTCTAGAGATGGCTCAGGTGACAGCTCAGGTTAAGAGGCGTCTTGACTGTGTCGACCTGCAGGTTCGTGCTGGGCGGGCTTCAGCCATTTCACTCCTTATGTGGTTAATCGCTGGCGTCTCGGTGAACGCTTTTCCTGTGTGCGTGTGTGTGTGTGTGTGTGTGTGTGTGTGTGTGTTTTAATTCCCAGTTATACAATGAAGTCTTTAAAATATTTATCGGAAACAATGATTTACGCCCAGAACTGTTCAGGAGCAGGCGCCCAGTGCTCCGTGTTTAGGATGGAGGCCTTTGTGTTCGCAGCACTCCTGTGTGAGCAGCAGCTGCTCTCCGCCTGCTCCTGCCGCACTGCCGGGCGGTGAGGTGACGAGCCACCTTCGCTGAGTCTCCCTGCTCCCTTTCTTTAGGGGAATGAACTGTGCAGCATTCAAGGGGTGGTTTTGATGCCTCCAGCTCGCCCAGGAAAAGCACCTCCACAGGCCCCTACTGTCAGGTGCACGTGACCACCCAGGAGCCGGGCTGAAGTAAATTAGAGGCGTTTAGTGTAGGCGCCAGGCTGGTGAGCACGGCCACGGCGGGGGGTGGGGGTGCGGGGGGCTGCAGGCTGCGTCCCTCCTCCTGGGACTGGGTGCTGGCTGCGGCATTGGTGACCGCTCGTTTCCTTGTGATCACGGAGATTTTATCATTCAGACACAGCACGTGAAGATGCTTTTATTGAATGAACTTCCTGCTAAGTTTCTGAGCAGGCCGGGTTTATGACATAATTGCTGTGCGTGTTGATACCATCTTGTATCATAATTGTTTCTAATTGTTTTTAATAAAGGGATAAAAATAATAGGAGACATTTTAGAAAGTGGGTTTTTTTGTTCTATTATTCGCGATACTAAAAATTACCCAAAATAAGACATTTTACAAAAAAAGGATTTTGTTCCAAAAGTGACTAATTTAAATCAGTTTGTACAATGAACTTGCTAA
>NW_017731354.1:1006447-1020101 GCF_001890085.2 Hipposideros armiger
CAAACCTGTCATGCGACTTGACATATTTTCACAGCACACGTACTGCCTAAGGTTTATTATTTACACACTTTTTAAATCAAATAAATTTATTTTTAAAAGGAGAGAGTGTCATGTCCATAAATGAAGACCCAGAATCACTTGCCATAAAGAGAAAATAACCATAAAAATAAATGCAGCGAAATCAAACAACACCACTAAATTGTCCCGGGTCTTCCAGCCTGTCTGTGGCCTGAGCCTGATGCCTTATCTCTCTCTTTAGAAAGCAGATTAGCCAGTGGTAGGGTGTGTGCACGGCCAGCAGCCAGCAGCGCAGGCAGCCACTTTCTCCTTGAAGCAATCGGAAGGGAAAGTGACAAAGCTGACAAGGGAGTAATTTATTGCCCTGAGACTCAAGGTGAACCCCTCATATCTCCTGTACCTCTGGTGGAACCGTCCCACGCCGAGACCGTCTTGATCTCTGTGGATGCCTATTTCTGTCCGCTTCTCAGAGGGGTCCTTAGTCTCAAAAGGGTTAAGGGCTGTCCCCATAGGGGACTGTCTCTTCTGCAGAGGACGTCAGAGGGCTTTAGGATGGAGGGCAGGGCCCCTCCACAGCGCAGGGCACCGTCTGCCCTGGGGAGCGTCCAGCAGGCGCAGCCATCGGGCGTAGGGAATGCGGAGGGCGTGACCGAGGGGCTGCCTTTGAAGTGCGTTTAATTCTAGTTAATCGACTATTAGACAGCTGCGGACTGTAGCGCCACATGGCTCTGTGTCTCTGTGCCCGTCCCCCTGCCCGAGAGCTTGCCACCGGCTCAGGTGTCCACTGTGGGCAGTAGCTGTGTTCTGAAAGCCCTGGTGGGCACAGCACTTCTGGTCTTCGCCTCTGTCACAGCGTCCCTGGGAGAAGTTCATGGCACCACCCCCATTCACAGGTGGGGACAAGGGGGCTTGGCAGCCGAGAGAGGCAGATACGCCAGGGCGCAGAGGGTCCAGCTCAGCGCACCTGTGTGGCCTCTGCTTTGGGTCTTCTCCACTCTCCCCTCTCGCCCAACACTAGTGCTCTGATCTGTCCTTGGACTAGATGGGGGACGGGGAAGGATGGGGTGACCTGATAAACACAGCACAGCTGGACTGTCCGGCGGACTCGTGCCAGCACCGCCCCCCCACCCCCACCCCAGCCATTCTCCCGTGCCGGCCACGCCAGGCTCAGCTGCTTCTGTACGAGCAGCCAGTGCAGGGCAGTGCTTCGCCTGGAGGTTACCGGGGTGGCTGCTGGTGGAACTTTTGACCTGGGTGGGGAGAGATTTGGGGATGGAGAAAGGGTTTTTAGCTCCCGCCCTGCCAAGGTGACCATGCTGCTTCTGGGCTGAAGAGGCTGAGCTGATGGCACAGGCAAGTGTCCTGATGTTTAGTGATTGTCCCCGCTGCAGGGTGGGGCTCGGCAGGACTGATCCCGTCGCCCGCAGGTCCTGCCCGAGCTTGTCACTGCGGGGTCCTCGGGCTGATGGAAAAGCACAGCTTCTATAATCAGAAACAACTCTTCTTGTCGACTGCCAGGCGCCGGGCACTGGGCACAGTCCCACTGGCAGCAGTTCTCAGAAGAAGGCACTTTTGTTCGTGTTTTACAGGTGAGGACTCAGGAGCTTGTGTAGTTTGCCTGAGGCCCCCAGCTCCTCAGACAGAGTGGAAGTGAGGTGCGGGTCCTGGCACGCTAGCATCATGCCATGTGCGCCAGGAAGAGCGGCAGCTCGCCCAGACCGCCTCTCCCGGTCCCCGTCTTCTGGCCCTGAGTGCTGGGCCTCAGGCTGGCGTTCACCCACGCAGCAGGTACCTGCAGACCCCCCAGGTGGCAGGACCTGGATCGGTGCTGTGCCCGACAGCAGAAGGAAGGGACGCGGACAGGCTCCGAGCCCACGGGGCTCCCATCCGGGCAGGGAGATAAAGGGGAGCTGTGCCGGGACCCCTGTGCGCTGCACACTCTGCCTTTTTTCACTCAACCCTGTGTCTTCAGTTTTTGATCCACTGGCATCTGAAGCGGTAGCTCAGAGGAAAGAGAGGCCCATTATCTGGGCCCCGTGTGGGGGAGATTAGAGGCTTTGCAAACCATGGCGACAGCTGATGTGCGGGCCCTGGGGTCTGGGTGTGGGCAAGGCCGGTGCTGCTCAGCTCAAGGATGGGGGGCGGACTTGCGTGCCTTTCCTGTGATCACAGATCCCTCGGGGCACCGGGTCCCGGGAGTGTGTGTTTTGTGCGTCACAGGAACTCCCTGAATGGACGTATGCTGAGCACCTGCTCAGGCCAGTGCTGGAGGCGCAGGGGACACCCACAGAGACAGCCCCAAGGTGGTCAGCGCGTAGAGGACGTGGCAGAAACGGGTGACCCTGGTTGGGGTTGCTGCAGTGCAGGTGGACGCTAGGCAGGACGGGACACAGAGGGCGATGGCTTCCTCGTCCCAGGGTGGCGCAGAGCTAGGGACGGCCTCCTGAGAGGGGAGCCCAGCCGAGCTGAGCTCAGGGGCGGCTATGCCAGCAGGTCTGCGAGCCAGCCCTCCTCTCTGGGCCCCGCTGCCCAGTGCTCTGCAGGACAAGCCGCATTCTGATGACTGGGGAGCCAGGCTTTCTACGCTCATCACTTCCCAGTGTAGGGACTATTTCCAGAACTTTCTGATGCCTCTGCTAATGCAGAACATCCGTCCCTGTTGACTTGGTGGCCGGCAAGGCCAGGGCGTCACTCAGCTGTGCCCTTCCTCAGAGCAAGTGCCGCTTGTCGAGTGTGAGCCTCCTCGTCCGGGTGTCCCCACGCCGTCGGGGGGAGCTGCCCTGCTTTGGGATCCTGTGCCTGGAAGGGGCTCTGTCCACACTGTCGCAGGAGACACAGCTCGCAGGCTCGAGCTGGAACCACACCCCTCCTTGCAGGCTCCCTCTCCCCCTCCACCCTTCCGTCCCTTTACTGCCACCCCCTTGCCTCATCCTCTCCAGTGGTGACGCCATACCCTGTCACCAGGTGGGAGAATGGTGGCCCTGAGGACCTTGGGGCACCCAAGCCCTGTACCCAGGGCACCGTACAAAGTGGTGCCTAGTGACATGCTGACCGCTGGGGGTGACCAGCAGCAACACTGCGTGTGTCCCCCACCAAGCCAGCCTCCAGCCAGAGGCAGCTGGCCAAGCCGCAGGCCCGGTGGGCTTAGCACCGTGGTCGCCGGCTCTCAGAGGGGTGAGCTTCTGGGCCAGCCTCGGGGACGATGGCGCGTCAGGCGTGTGGGCCCAACCGTGGCAGTCAGAGGCCTGGGCTCTGGCTTCGACTCTGGCCTTACCTTCCTGATGCGACTCTGGGTGGCGGCCCCCCTTCCCTAGGCCTCGCTTTCTCCTTTATCGGGTGAGTGGTTGGACCTGGTGCCTGTCCGTCAATTCCAGCTACCAGCCTCACTCTAGGGTGACGTGAGTCTGAGGCCGCGGCCACAATGCAGCAGGCTCTTTGCTGGTGTCTCTCTGGGTGGGCTGACTGAGTGGAGACTCTGAGTGGACAGGCCCCTGGCACATGGTGGGCAGAGAACCGCTGCCTCCGGTCACACGGACACCTAAGCCAGTTACCTCTCTACCCTGTGTTCCTGTGGAGATCTCATCCCCAGGAGGGAAGCAGACCTGGGGCACCCCAACTGGCATCTCCAGAGAGGATTGAGGGCCAATTTCATAAGAGTGGAGCCTGAACTGTGGGTCCACACTGGAGAGGGTAACAAACAATGGGACCAGTGTGTCCCCAGAACACGGGCTCCCTGGCAGTGCCTCCCAAGCTGTCTATAGTTTGCCTGTCGGGTGAACTTTTCAATGCAGTTTTCCTTATTATGACTTGATTAAGGACACAGTAAACCCTTTTCGTGATTTTGATCTATTTGCAGTCATAGCTCTCAGTTCTAATTTCAGAGGTCGGCTTGTTTTCAAAACACTAAATGCGGGACAAGCCGACCCCATGGCCGCCTTGTGTCACCAACACCGCCATAACCACCAGCCACCACTGACAGACACGAGCGGCTGGCCACACCTGCACACCAGCACCCCGGGAAGGAGTCCCGAGACGGCGTGGGAGCCCGAGCATTAGGGATTTCACTTCTGCTTTATTTTCAACTTGAGATGGAGGAAAACAGACAAAAAACAAATAAGAAAGCTAAACAGTTGCGTGAGAGCTAGCAGTTTGCTGGGCCCCCGATGACAGACACTGCATTATCATAATTGTCTCTTCTACATGATGGGACAGAAAAATAATAATGTCATTTTATTTATAGCTGGGGTGGCCCCTTTATGAGAGTCATACAAGTTTCTGCCAAGTGGAGTAGGTCAAATGACATCTTTTGATCAGGGCTGTCCAAAGAGATCAAAGATGAATGGCAGGTAATGGAGACCCAATGACAAACCAAATCTAAAACAGAAATAAGGCTGCCAGGGCCTGCCAGTTAGCCATTAAAGGCTGCCTGCGGAAGCCAGGCTGCTTGACACATTGGCCGAACACCTAAATCAGCCAAGCGCCAGCGCTAAAATTGTGTATTATCATTGGAAATGGCTGTGATTTCCTCGGTAACATTTCTGTTAAGGCTTTGTTTGTGTTCGACTGACCCGCATCGGAAGTGGGGTTGGAAGCAGGCTAGCCCACGCGGCGGCGGGGCCCCCTTGGCTTCAGCCGTTCCCTGCTTGTAATTGTGGGGTCCTATTGGGCACCCCCTGGCTCAGTGTGTGCTCCGGCAGAGAGGCGCGCTGTGTACAGGTGAGGGTGTGGGTGGGCCTGAGGGCCTCACCCCGGCCTCTCCCTATACCCTGTGCATCTGGGCATCTCCGCCTGTCTTCTCAGCCCCGTTGCAGGCCACGTGGAGCCTGGAACCTTCCAGAGCATGGGGCGAGGGGAGGCCCAAGCTGATGGAAGACGTGCAGGCACGGGGTGGTGCCCTCGCCTCCCCGGGCTGGGGCAGGGTGGGCGCAGTGCAGACACAGGTGGAGACACCTCCCAGAGGGGTGGGGAAGGTGCATACGTGTTTCCTCAAGCACTTGAGTTATGTAATTAAGTTGTGCTTTGTAAAGATGTTATTTAAAAGGCTTTGGTGGGGAACCAAATTTACCATCTTCTTTTTTTAAATTTCTGGGGGGTGGGATGGGGTGGAATGCAAAGATCTATTCAGAGAAACGTGGAAAGCAGGGCACCCAGACGCCAGGAGAGAACTCTAAACCCCCGTGTCCCAGGCGGCGCACAGGTGGTGCTGTGGGTAATTTTTTATTCTGCAGCGTATGCTGGAATGTTAAAAAATATTATTAAACATTGAAATGAGTATACTAGTTAGCTAATTAGTATGTTTCTCTTTCTTTTAATAATCCTGATGCATTTTCTTTCTTTCCTACCTCTGTTTTTATACAAGTGGTAACCCTAAAGAACATATTTAGAAGCATAATTAGTTATAATTAGAAGCAAACAAACCTAGCCCGGGGTGGCTCCAATGTGCTACGTGGAATTGCAGGTAACGGTGGCAGTGACAGAAACCCCGGTTCCCTGCTGCCTAAGGAGAGTCACGGTCTTCCACACTTGTGCATGACACACACATGTGTGCACACGTGCACGTGCACACCTGTGCTTTATCCTGTCCCAGAATGAAGGAGCAATGATAGAAGTTGCTTTTTCTTGGCTGGTGAGAGTTTCATGGGCCTCACGTTCCTCAGTCGTTTCCCATTAACTGTCTTTAAGTAGCGGGGACAGTATGTCAGAGTTGTGGCATCATTCCGTGCTGATGAGAAGAAGATAGACATTTGACTGTGAGGCCTCTTGGCAGGAAATTTGGTAGCAAAGTCCCATCCAATTTGTCAAGACAGCGGTGGTCTCAGGTCTGCAGGAAGCGTGCAGGCCAGCCCCGCATGTCACCTGTCTGGGGACAGCCTGAACTCCATCTGAAGTGGCAGGCTGCATATGCAGGGCCACCCCGGGAAGGAGTCCTCCATGTTTTCGGTCGTTTGCTCGGTGAGGACACACCACTTCCCTGACAGGCAGTCAGTCACCTTTGACATTTGACCCTGCCCTACAGAAAAGGCCCACCCCCTCGAGGGGCTCGCACCCCAAACCTCCGTGTAAATGAAAGTTTAAACCTGTGCTCACGCTGGCTTTCAAGTGAGATTCTTGTGAAAAATTTTTCCTCTTGAATTATGTAAAGATGCCTCTCAAGATATTTACGATTTTTTTTAAAAAGCAGATATTCTTTTTATATGCTGATAAAATTGGCACCGTAGAAGCATATGCGGCAAGTGTAAACAGATGGTTACGGATATTTGCTGGGAAGGATCAGAAACAGTTATCCTTGACTTGCCTGCTTGGCTAAACAGTGCTCTGAAGAGTCAACTCACAGGGCACAAAGCAGGGGACTCGGGTCCCACCTGGCTTCTGAACGCAGCGAGGAGCACGCCCGTCTCTCTCCAGGCTGCAGGCGGCACCAGCCCGTGGAGACTGTGCCCCGTCATGAGGCCCTCCAGCGACTGAGCCCGTGGCCCCTGCTGTCTCCCTGGTTCTGATGCCTGTGCGGGCACCCACAGAGGGAGCCGGGCAGCCTTACCTCCCTGCAGCTGGGTGCGGACTGCCTGTCTGCCCGTCCTCAGGGGACGCCGCCTGTCACCCCTAAGGCTCCGTGGTAGGAGGTTCCTTTAGAGGCGATGGACCCAGTCGCACAAAGGAGACTGTTGGGAGGAAAGGAAGAAACTGACATACTGCCTTCCCCTCCAGAGAGCAGAACCCGCCACCCGAAACATTCCCCAGAATGGAATGGCCGTGCAGGTGACTGGCGGGAAGCACAGAGTGTCCGGGGATTGTCTCCCGGTCAGACTGGTGTGAGCGGCGGGGTGAGTGCAGGTTGGGGTGGGGAAGGAGGAAGCCGCCGTATTTTTTACAAGCTTATAAAACACAAATGTGCATGGCACTTGCTAATCTGAAATGCTTTTAGTAGAATTGTTCAGTAGCAATAATCTGTCAACAGATTACAATTTTGCTTAATTTTAATGTGGCTAACTTAAGATGGTTGTATAGTAAATTTATGCAACTGATCACAGTTATTAAATTACTGCGTCTGCAAAGGAAGCAATCAAACCCCTTATTACAGTAGCTGTGAGTGAATGCTAAATGTCAGGGAGCCACCAGTGCACTGCGGGAACCGCGCTCTAGCTAAAGACGCATAAAATATCACCACTTTTTTAACGCTCGTGCATTCAACAAAGACTCCCGTCATAATTAACTGGTATGGAAATAAATAATTTTTACAAACTACCTCGGAAGCATTTGTGCTACAGTTTTGTCAAAGTCTGCTGCTCAACAGCGGTACTTACCCTCAGACACACTCCCTCTAACTCACATATGCCGTAAAATATTTAAATCACACTCTTATAAATCCAGCTCTCAGTGCTAAAACATAATTTATGATGATCAATTTAATTAGACAATTTAAGGTTTTGATATTTTAAAAACTTGAGATTCCATTTTTTTGGTTGGGGTCCCAGTTTGACAGTTCAGGGAAGGGGCTGCGTTCTGTAAACAGCTGGGGGTGTGCGCAGGCTCAGCATGACCAGAAAGGTGGCAGTGACAGTTGGGGCACAGAGGCTGGGTCCACACCCTGGCCCTGCACGGTTACCCTGTTCCCTCAAGCACGTTTCTCGTCCCCTGTGTGGTGCGAGTGGTAGGAGTATGTGTGCCGTGGGATCTGTGGGGGCCTGTGGGGGTGCGCAGAGGCCTGGGCGGGCACCGGGACCTCATGAGGACCTGCTTAATGTCCTGTTAGTGTGACCGCCCACCTGGACCCTCACGGGAGCGCCATCTTCCTAAAGCCGTTGGCTTCAGCTGGCATGGACCACAGTCCCATCCCAGCTGTCACTGAGGCTCTGGGCTGTCCCTTGGCAGTGCCCACACTCAGTCAGGGCTCTGCGGTTTGAGGGATGAGACCTGGGAGGCCGATGGACCTTTCTGGCATGAAAGGCTGGTCCAGGCAGGGGTGAGGTGGGCACCCTGAGCTGATGTGGCCCACTGAGTGACCCCAGGGCGATGGGTGGGCCGGACCCTAGGAAAGTTGCGTCTCCTCCAGCCTGCCGACTCGGGCTGAGGAGGCTGCTGGCCCCATGTGGACTGAGGGGCCCTGTCGAGCCAGGCCTGTGTCATCCTCTGGAGAGAAGGGTGAGGCCGGGCACTGCTGGGCATGTACGAGGCGGAGGGTGGTGGCCTGCTGCCCAGATGCTCCTGATTTCTGCCCAGAGGTGGCGGGGTGGCCCAGGTAACCCGTGCTCATTTGCCAGGAATCAGGTTTAAACGGCAGAGCTGCCCCTGAGGTGGCCTTTCTCTTGCCGAGTGTGTTCATTTGCTGTAAGTTTGTTTGGAGTTCTTTTTTCAAATTTATTTAAAGGATAACTTTGTAGGGAAGCCAGATTCGGGCACGTGTCCATCTATGCATGTGCAGACGGATGTGTGCACATGCGTTTATGAGCACACACGTGTGTGGATGTGTTGTGTGCATTCATGTGCACACGTGTGTGAGTGTGTTATGTGCTTGTTGAATCTGTATGGAGAAAGGAAGGCGAGCTGTGTCACCTGACTCAGCCATGACATCTCATTCTCATCACACAAGCAGTGGGGCTGTCAGAGCCACCTGGACTGGGGCCTTCTGGGCGAGGACCTCGGCTGCCGGGGCTCCTCCTGGTCCTCTGGTGCCATCCGACGTCACTGGGGCCTGGACACGGTCTGGGGATGAATGTGGCAGCCCTTTGCATTCTCTTTCGTCCCATACTGATGGGACAAGTGACAGGCACATGTCATATTTGAGCAAACACACACGCCCACCGGGGAAGGCCTGGCTTGGCGATGGAGGAGACAGCTTTTACTTAATAAACATTCAGAATGTTCAAAAAAATCCATTTTGCTTTAAATAGAACTTAACGCCCATTTCTGAAATAAGCACGAGCACTGGTGGCCTGGGCTGTCTGTGGAGGTGTGCGTCCTCCTGACTTTGCGCGGCCTCGTGTCGCTTACCCGGCGGGGCTGTGACGTGCTCCTGTGTGTCCCTCACACCACATGGTCGCTGTAGCCTGGTGCCCCCCAGGGCCCAGGTCCAAGCTCCGCCCTCAGCTGTGGGTCCTGGGGGGTGTGGGCAGCAGCTCAGGGACTGGGTCGCCCCAGAACCTTCAGTTCTGTGAGTGGCAGCCAGATGGCCCAGCCCCAGGCTCCGTTCCGAATGGTGCAGCCTCGCATGTGGAGATTCAGGTGGTTCCAGGGCTTTGCGCGTGACGTTGAATGGACCCCAGGCCCACATTTGGGAGTGTGGGAAGTGTCACCGCGCGTTCACTGGTTCCCGGTCACTGAGACGTCGCTGGTGTGGGGCGAGAGGAGCCCAGGCCTGAGCGAAAACGCCGGCTCTCTGCTTGACCAGCAGGGCATGAAGTGGGGCACAGTGTCCTCATCTGAGACGTGGGAGGGCCACCAAACCACCTCATGGGCGGGCGGATGAGAACAGGAGGCAGTGGAAGTAAAATGTCAACAAAGTGCTGAAAAGCAGCGAGAAGCCACAACCGTTCCACCTGCCGCCTCCACTGTGGTGGTGGGGATACAGGCCGTCTCGCCTGGGGGTCCCCAAGTTCAGATGTTCTTTTCTGGGTGCCCTGGGCTCCCTCTGACCTGCCAAGGGGGCCCCGCGGGGGGGCCTGGCAGTCCGTCCCTAGGTGTGGCATCCCCTGTGGGACAGTGCCCGGCACGGGCCACAGCCTTTCCTCGGGACGTGTCTCTCTCTGCTGCATCTCTCCAGGCCTCACGCCATTCATTTTGGTGGTTTCCATGTCACCTTAATTGTGGACCGAACGGCGTGACCAGGATGAGGTGTTAGGATGGTGCCCATCCCAGCTGTTGCCATCTAAGTTGTTATCCCAGCAGTCGTACCCGTGTTCTCCTGCCACTTGCCTTGTCACTTAAGGTGGCGTTGGGCACGTGGGGCCGCCCCACTAGCTAAGAGGAACGCGGGTGCTCCTTTTCATTGGTGTAGCAGCTTTCGGGGATGAACATGGGCCCTGTCATCTCCCCTTAGAGGAACATGGGGCTGGGGTCCCTCACGTGTGACGTCGGCGTCACCTGTCTCTTTACAGCAGGAGGCGTCGAAACGCCCCCACGGGCCCCCGCCCAGCCTCGCAGCACCTCCCCTGTTGCAGCCGGGAAGGAAGACTTTGAAAGCGTCGCTAATGCTAACGAAAGCCGTTCTGATACAGCGCTGAGCAGTTTGCTCCTGAAACGTGTTTAATGTAAATATGCTGTCAGAGGCCCGTCAGTAATTGACACGAGCAGGTGATTAGCAGCCTCTCAGCAGTGTTCCCACATAATCACACATTTTGACAGAGCTCCTCAGCCGCCTGTATTGTCAGTGCTCCGCCATCACCAGGTTGTCCTCCCGACAGCATTCGTCATTAAAAGTGTCCTGAGTGACCACTGGACGGTTCTGTGTGCATGGAGGGTGTTGTTGGCACGTCTGGGGATCTTTCTTTCTACCGAGAAGCGCTCCTGAAAAGTAAACTTTTCACCAACTTGGAAGAAATGAGAGGAACTGTGCGTCAGCCCTGATCCAGGCTTGGCGACAGCTGCAGACTGTGGGGTGTCAGCCCCCAAGAGCTGTGTGGCCTGGGACGGGGCGGCAGGCCGAGTGGTCAGTGCCAGCCCGAGAGCCGCCTGGGCCTGTCCCCTCTGCCGCCCTGGGGACCCGCCCCCAGGCCATCCCATGGGAAGCTACTGTAACCTACTCTGAGCTAGGCTTTTGTTTTTCCACATTGAATTGAGTTAATCTTTGGCGAGATAAAAAAAGAAAAATTGTTTAATTGGAATCATACCTGAGGCCCCAAATTAAACAGACCTGACCTGTGGTGTTCATAACTGCACGGGGACACGACACTCAGAGTTGGTGTCATAGCCTTCACCTTTGTGAGCTGCTCTTATCCTGCAGTCATTCTTTAATCCGTCTCCATAGGTCCTGGTGCGCGGCAGGTATGGATTCGGCCGTGACAAGGGTTAGAGTCGCCTCATACCGTTTACTTGTAGCTCCGGAGAACCCACATTCATCAGAGGACGGAGTCGATGAGCTTGTGCCGGGATCAATGGAAGGCTCGTGGGGACCTTCTGAGGAGAGTCCGCACACTCGCACGCTCCCCCCGCCCCCCCCACACACATACAGTCACACACATGCACACACACACATACAGTCACACACACACGCTTCTCTGTCTAAAAGCCATTTATCTCTGAATGTCAAATTGCAATAATTAACCATTATTGATCTTAAATTCAATTAACTTCATTAACACAGGTCATGATGAGGGTGCTTGTAAGGGAAAGGCATTTGACAAGTGTCTTTGCTCGTGTGACATTCCGTGTTCTCGGGGCTGGTTACGGGCTCCTCAGAGGGTCCCTTTGGAGAAGCCGCCAGGATAAAGGGCCGGCCGACACTGGGCCGGGCCGCGGGAGGAGGCAGGAGCTGCGGGCAGCGTTTGGGCCCCTCCTGGCATGCACTCACCCCTAGAGGCCGACTGCCTGGTGCCCAGCAGGGAGCACAGCTCCCATACTCTGCAGCCTCAGCACACTTGGCCGCAGGAACTGCCAGGGTTTGCTTGACCCAGGAAGCTGCCCTCCGCTGGTGTTTTCAGATTAAAGACCAAGGAGAAGAGAAAGACCCAGCCCCGCACCACCCGGCACTGGATGGGGCTCTGGGCACCCCCGCCGCCTGACATGTGGCCCTTCCCCGACTGTAAGCGTTTTGTGCCATCTGACTCCATGGTAGGCGATGTTGCCCAGTGACCAAGGGTTGCGTGCACACTTTTCAGGAGTGAGGTCTCCACACTTCAGTCCACTCCATGTGTGTTCAGGACAGCAGTGGGCTGAGGCAGGAAGGTCCTACGCTGTGTCCCATGCGTGTGGGGGCTGGTCCTCAGAGCCGTTCGGTGCAGCTCGAGGTGTTGGCTTGCCCAGCTCCGTCCTGTGTGGCTGCTGTCCTGTGAGGGACAGCGTGCTCCTGGGCAGTGACACATGGCGTGGGGTGTTTAATTCTTTGTGGAATTGCAGCGAGGTCCTGACGCATCTCAGGAAAATGAAACAACAAACAAAAAAAAAGTGTGGTCTGCCTTTTGTGTTTGTGACAGCTCTTCATTGCAACATTTGCTTCAATTCAGAGTGTTTCCAGGCACCCAGCAAGTGCTGGGCCAGGACAGGAGCTATTGAGACAGTGTCCTCACCCACCCAGGCCCAGCCCACTGTGGGGACAAGCAGCTACAGGTCCCTGAAGGGTTGGGGGCACACAGGGCAGAGGGACTGCCATGGAATGGAGGGGACAGCACAGCCCCAGGGAGCTGGGACGTCAGCTGGGTTTGGGGAGGTGAAATGTTCCTGGTCACGTGAGAAGGACCTTCCCTGGGGACACCACAGCGCCAGCAGGTCTGGGGGTGCTGAGGCCACAAAGGTCCCTAGTGCCACCTGAGGAGTGGCGGCTCTCCAGGAGGACACAGGCGCTCCCCCGGCTCGGTCCTGGTGCCACTCACACTGGGAAGGGCTGTGATGGGTGCAGGTCCCCGGGGAAGGGGCACAGCAGCCCATGGTTGTGCCTCAGGAGCCTGATTTCTGGGGCCCTCGCGGTGCCCCAGGACTTCAGGGGACGCCAGGCAAGCAAGTGACGGCCGGGGACACGTGTTCTCTGGCTCTGAGAGCCCTCCCTCCTGCCCCTCACTGTGTCCTGAGCACCTGTGTCAGACTCAGAAGGCCCAGGCACCAGAACTTTCTCTTGGTGCTGGTGGGGTGGGGTGTCAGGAAGGAGGGGAGAGCGAACCTCATGTGTTCCCTGTGCCAGGGGCACAGCTGCACCTCTCCTTGAGCCTCCTGCCTGTCACTCAGACACCTCAGGCTCAGGAGGGTCGGGGAGGAGGTCTCAGTGCTGTGCTCAGAAGCTGTGAGGAGCCCTGGGAGGGCCAGGGCTCACCTGGCATCAGCCCAGCAGAAACCAGCCCGAATCGGAAACAGGCAGGCAAAGCCCACTGGCTCCCCAGGGGACAGAGCCACACCTGTGTCGGCTGCCAGGCCTTGGGGCTTCGGTGACAGCAAGAGGCCCAGCTAGCCAGCAGCCCTTGAGGCCGGTGGGAAATTGGCTCCCACGTCCCAGGCTTTCAGCACAAAGTCCCCTCTTGTCTTAGATTTCCGACAGTCCATCGTGACAGGTGACTGCTTCCCCCCAAATGCCGATGGGCAGAAGAGAGCAAAGCCAGGGACATCTAGAAATGCCCGCGGGCCTTCGGGTGTCCCAGAGAGCTGCCTGCGGCCTGCGCCCTGGTGCCCTTCCGTCCCACCTGGGAGCCCTCTCGCTCACGTGCATGCCATCCCCGATCGGTGCCCAGAGAAAGGGGCTCAAGCCCCCAATTGGTGCCCAGCAGAAAGGGGTCGGCCCAGCGTACTCTCTGCCGACAGTGCCCAAGACACAGCCTGACACACAGGAGGTATGCAATAAAAGTTTCCTTTTGTGCTTTGAAAATACCCCAGAACACCTGTGAATGTGCTGAGTGTATAACCCAAGGGGCTGCGAGGACAGTCCCTTCCCCTGTCCTACCCCCTGACTTCCGCAGTGGCGTCCCCCTCCTACGCCTGAGACGCCGTCACATCCAGGCCT
>NW_017731354.1:1020617-1026679 GCF_001890085.2 Hipposideros armiger
TGGCTGGCTGGGTGCTGGGTGGCGGCTGGCTGGGTGCTGGGTGATGGCTGGCTGGGTGTTGGGTGAGGGCTGGCTGGGTGCTGGGTGGCAGCTGGCTGGGTGCTGGGTGAGGGCTGCCTGGGTGCTGGGTGGGAGCTGAGTTGTGTGCTGGCTGGCTGCTGGCGGTGC
The DNA here is from genome assembly GCF_001890085.2 of Hipposideros armiger. Lineage (NCBI taxonomy): Eukaryota > Metazoa > Chordata > Mammalia > Chiroptera > Hipposideridae > Hipposideros > Hipposideros armiger. The sequence continues at coordinate 1,020,786 of NW_017731354.1, forward strand.
CGCAGGCCTCAGGGAGGCCTCGTGGCCCAGGTGGCTACTGTGCTGGGGCCCAGTGCAATGCAGGAAGGGCTGGGCTTCTCGGGGGTGCTGGAAGCATTCTCTCCCTGGTCTCCCTGTGGTCATAAGATGAGGGACCTTGTTGGGGAACTCCTGAGAAACATCATGGCCTTGACTCTACCTGATGTCTGTCCTGTGAAGCGGGAGGGAGGTGGCATGGAGCGATGTGTGAGGAGGGAGGACACGCAGGGCTGCTGGGGCAGTAGAAGAGTGTGGAGCAGGCTGGTGGGGACGCCTGCGTGCAGTGGCCCTGGGTCTGGGTGGTTCTTACAATAAGCGGTGCCAGGAGTTACTGAGTGTTGGTCTGCCGGGCTGTAAGGAGTACCCGGGCTCTGCCCCTGTAATGCACGTGGAGAGACCATCTGTGCACGCAGAGAGGCTTTACCAAACTGCGAGAGATAAAAGCCAGAGATGCAAACGATAATGCCAGTAATTGTCCCTTATATTTTTCTAGAATTCAGAATTTAGAGAGGACTTTCCATCCACTGTGTCATCACAGAGGTTAAAAGGGTCACTTTCAGATGGTGAGAAAGGCCTTCGTGGGGGAGGTGGGTGGAGCAGGATGTGGGAGGCAGGGGAGAGGGTGTGAAGAAGATGAAGTGTCACACCACACACAAAGTGGAAGAAACGGCATGAACCACCAAGGCCCCAGGGCTGTTGCCAGGGTAACGGTGCATGTGTGTTGGAGGGGTGGGCAGTGGAAGGTAGACGGGAGCTGAATGGAGCTCAGTTACATCAAGCTAAGAAGTTGGTGTGGTGCGTGGTTCTCTAATGCCTGTGATCTACAGAGCCAGGGCCATGTGGGCCATGTCTGAGCTACTCATGCTGGTAACTTCTTCTTCTAACCCTAAAGCATCAGAGTATGCATGTGGTGTCATATATATGTTGGATGAAGACATGTGTTTGTGGGTGAATAGATGATGGATGGGTGATGGATGGGTGGGTGATGGGTGGATGGATGATGGATGGATGGATGGATGGATGGTGGATGGATGGTGGATGATGAATGGTGGATGGTGGATGATGGATGGATGGATGGATGATTAGATGGATGGATGGCTGGATGGATGATGAATGGATGGATGGATGGTGGATGATGGATGGATGGGTGGATGGATGGATGGATGGGTAGATGGTGGATGGATGGATGGGTGGGTGGATGGATGGATGGATGGATGGATGGTGGATGGATGGATGGATGGATGAATGGGTGGATGGTGGATGATGGATGGATGGGTGGATAGATGGATGGATGGATGGGTAGATGGTGGATGGATGGATGGGTGGATGGATGGGTGGATGGATGGGTAGATGGTTTGGCTTAAGCAGTTGTCCTCTTTTCCATTTGAATTTTGATTCCTTTTTCATGAGAGCCTCCTGTTTACCTTCTCTGAATACAGCTCTTTCAGTGCTCTGGAAAATGGCCATAAGGCCTGGTGGAATGGAGTTGTGCATGTACAGCTCACCTGAAGAGACCTATGGTAAAGATTGCCCCCAATTTTCCCCAGCCCGTTGCCCCATTCTCTACTTTGGTTTCCTGGGGTTTTGAGATCACTGGGTATGTAGACAGGCAGGAACTCCACTTGGCTCCACAACGGCCTTTTGGGGAGCATCACTCTGTCCTACCTGCAGGAGACCCCTTGCCCCAGACCTGAAGGTGTCTAAGGCACAGCTCTCGGCCATTAGCAAAAGTGACCATTGCTTCCGTGTGTGCTTTGGGAGGTTTGAGCACACACCTTCTCATAAGAATTCACACATGTTCCATTTGCTGTTGTCTGAAATTCCACCACGTGATGAGTGAATTTGGTCTATTGATGAAGTTTTTTTCTGAGTTATTAACTCCATTATAGATTAGGATCCCACTTAAGGATTTTGTGGAATAACAGAGAAAGGACATAGGAAAGGGGTCCTGACCTGAGGTTCTTACTGCAGGTGGGTGGGGAGCCTGGGCGTACCTTGAGCTGAGATGGGAGGGTGGGAGCATGGCGCCCACTGCAGGCCTCGCGTCCTTCACCCTCTTGCCAGGACTCGCCGGGCTCAGGAGCTGTGCTTCGACCATCACAGGTCACCACGCAGGACTAACAGCGGTGTCAGCTCCCCCACTGCCCAGGGCTGGGCTGGGTTACCCTCTGCCTTGAGAGCTGAGTGTCAGGGACTTGCCCTGTCAATTGGTGCCCAGTTGGCTCATGTGCTTTAAGCCAAGGACAGAGGTGACGCAGATGGTCTGAGTATTTATTTGCTCTTTATTATCTAAAGATTTACCTGAGGCAATTGCTTTGAGTGTGACTGTGTCCTTGATACAGTTTTTGGGGGCTGGGGCTGGTGCCCATCTGCAGTTGGGCACATTCACCAGAAACAGTGGGACGAGTGTGACTTCAGAGCTCAGGGGCCCGGCTCCCCTCTGGTCCTGGCTGCCTCTGACATCCCAGCTTCCTCTGAGCCAGCTCTGCCACGGGGAGAGCCCCAGGACGGTTGTTCAGAGGGGTGGCCCAGATGGCCATATGCGGCCCTTTCGTTGGGAGTGTCTCCCTAGCCCGGGGTGGGGCCCAGGTTGAGCTCCTCAGAGCTCCCGGCGCTTGTTCTCTTCCCGTATAGAGGACGAGGCTTCAGCCGGACAGGCTGGCTTTCCAGCATCTGGGGGGCGTTCCCTGGGCCTTGCTGTCGTTGGCCTCTGAGGCCCAGCACAGCCTGTTACGCCGCCGGCCACCGGCCTTGTGGCCGCGCTGGAGGCTGTTGCCACACACCAGCCTCGTTTGCCATTCAGCTCATGCTTTTCGTGGCATAAGAGTGTCTCAGTTTCAGTAGCAGTGACACCCTCTGAACAAGCATTCGTCTCACACGTTACATGGAATTAATGTGTATGGAATTAATATTCCTGACCTCTCTAGTGGGGAGAACAATCCGTCTAGGGGAGGTTGTCATCCCGCCATGGCCAGCCTTAGCTCCAGCCACCATTCCTCTGCCCCAGAGCCAGGCTGGGTGATCCTGGCCCCTCGGGCCTGGCCTGGGCCCTTCGCTGCTCTCCCGGTTCCTGGAAAGCTGCAGTACCCAGTAGGGGTGCTGGGAAGCCTCTCTTGCACCACCCGAGAATGCCCTTCTCTCGTTGTGCCCAGAGGCTGTGATGTCTGTCAGCCCAGACAGTTTAGGTGAGTTCTTATGACTCCAGGTGCCCAGGGGGACGGATGGAGAAAACTCGTGTCCTCTGCTGGATTGTGACTTCCTAGGTACTAGCCATGAGCATGCCTTCACTCTGCTGCCCACCTAACATCCTAACACTAACAGAGGCCCCCCGACAGCCCCCCAGCCACCTCGGTGTGGTCACCCAGCGCGTTTAGCAGAGTTCCCTCCCTTCTGCCGTCTCCCCACTCTCTCGGCACAAAACGGAGTCCCCTCACCAGTGTTGCTCTTTGGAACCCCTCTCAGCCAGCGGCCAGCACGATGTCCCCGTCCTGACTTTCGCCTTCCCCCAGGGACCCAAATTCTCAGGGTGCTAGGAGCTGCCGAGAGGGTGGCCGTGGTGGTTTCTGGCCCAGGTCTGAGCACCCTGCCTCTCTCACTGCCTCTCATACCCTCAGGGCTCCTGGCAGCCCATTATAGGGGCTCTCAGAACACCGGGGGTCACTCAGGGCCCCAAATCAGGTTGCAGCGGACGAACCCGACGCATGGCATCATGATTGGGGTGGGACACAGGTGCCGAGAAGAGAGACCCGTGGAAAGTAGCCCAGAGGGCCCAGGGTCCACGGCCCTTTCCATGAGGCCTGGGCAGAGCAGACCTTTCTGTGAAAATGGGTCTGCCGTCTGGCTTTTCCAGGCATGTTCAGAACACAGTGAGATACGGGTTTTCTGGGGACTCTGAGCCCCTTCCCCGTGAAGAGGAAGGTGTGTGACTCAAGGCCAGAGCTGGCCTGATACGGGGTCAGGCTCAGCCTGGAGAGGGCGGCCGGACATGGCGCTGGGCTGTGGGGGTGCTGGCAGCTTGAGGGCTCTGAGTGTCTGCAATGGCCCCTTTGTGCTTACTCCTTAGGACATCCTTGGTTTTTACCAACACCTGGGGGGAGGGGGCAGAAATCGCACCTCCCCCATTCCTGGGGGGACACCAGAGCTCACAGACAGGAAGCCAGTCTCATGGTCACGTGAACAAAACCCGGCAGGGCAGGCGTCAAGCCCCAGGGTCTCACTGTCTGTGACATCACTGTTTAACAGAAAAAAATGCAAAGATGGAACTCGAACAAACACGGCTGGTCCTGTCGGGAGTCCGAAGCCACGCCCCCTGGGACAGCTCTCCAGTGGGGCCCTGGACCTCCCCAGCTGCCCGCTTCTTACTGGGAGGCCCAGGTGTGGGGTGGAGGGGAGGGAGGCACAGTGGGCGAGACAGCGTGTGGTGACCCTGGCAGCTTCTGGGCCGGGCGTGTTCTAAACCCCAGGGGCTCAGCCCCACCATGGGCTGGACGCAGTGCTTACTAACTAACACTGACTTGTATTTGATCCGTGAAACAGCCTCCCTGGCTCTGAGGGGAGGGCCGGGGGTCTGCAGACGGCATGCATGGGCCCTGAGAGGGGTCTGGAGACCCGATTCCAGAGCCTCCTTCACTAGCCATCCACGTTCAGGCATGTCGCCCGCGTCTGTCTTCTGGGCCATTCTGAGTCCCCAATGTCTGTGGGCCTCAGAGGGGCTGCTGGGGGTGTACTGAGGCCCTGGGTTCTTCTTGGGGCTCCCGAACAGGCTGGACACCAGGAGTCCTATGCCCGGGGTGACCCAGAGCAGCTGTGGGCTGAGGCTGCTCACCGAGGCCTGAGGGGCAGTTACGGTCCTTCTCGCTCAGCCCTCAGCTGGTGGTTACTGTTCAGGAAAGCCACCCTGTGCCTTCCGAAAGGCTGAGTGCTCAAGGGCAGCTGAGGGAAGGGCTGAGCTCAGCTGCGGAGCTGCCCCAGGCGCTGTCTCCTGCAGCAGGACCCCAGCTCAGGCCCTGGCTGTCCTCACCACCACCCTGGCCCCCGGAATAGTTCCTGCCTCTGCCCAAACCTCCCCTTGCCGCCTGCTCCCCCTCCATCTTCCTGTGGTCCTCTGCTCCCTGCCCCCCATCCTGCCTCCTCCCTTCTCAGCACCGTCCTTCCTCAGCCCGGGTTCCTCCGCTCCTGGCCTCCCCTGCCCCTCGTTGTCACGTCCCAGGCTTCCTCTGGAGCGCGCGACCAGAATCACACATGCCGCTGGAGGACGTGCCCGTCTGGGTGGTCTATATAGGAAGAGCGGGAAAGAGGGCCTGAGGGAGCTGGGCCAGAGTTCTAACTTCAGAACCTTCCTTTCAGCCCCAAATGTGAAACCGCGCAGGACAGCTCACTGTGAAGTCGCTCTGGGAGCGGGACGCAACCACGCCTCTGCCCATCTCCCAGTGTCCCCAGCCATGTGGCCGGAGGGTCAGACCCCCAGACACTTGACTGCATCACCTCCTCCTCCTGGGAGAGTCACCCATGGTGCTGTCGGGAACTCCCACTGGCCCACTTCCTCTTTACCTAGTGGCCGAGTTTAGTTAATGATGACAGTGATGTCACTCAGGGAGCTACTGCCTCTGGACCTCACTGCTGTGGCCTGGGCTCTCATGCCGGGACAAGCCCATCGTCCCCGTGGCCTGCTGGGACCCTCCGGGGGGGGCAGCCGTGGAGGCCCGCTGGGGACGGGGCCTCCACTCCACATCCAGCAGCACGGCATTCTGTGTATGTACCATCTTGTGACTCTCAGGAGTTTAGTCAAACCCTGAGGGTCCCAGCAGAGGGGTTGGGACTGTCCTTTTAACTGGTCTGAGTTCCAGCTTCCTGGGCTGCAAAAGGGAGGTGGTGCT
>NW_017731354.1:1026779-1083335 GCF_001890085.2 Hipposideros armiger
GAACATCGAGAGGATCAAACGCAGTCAGTGTGGAGAGGTCCATAACATGCACATATTAGGGAAACCACTTGCTCTGTCTCTTGACATCCAAGGGGTGTCAGGCTGCAGAACTTTGTAGGGAGCTTTTGCAGGTTTGAGAGCTTTCATGAACGTGCATCTGTACCCAGGAGTCCCGTTCAGTTCTGTTCATGCCAAGTCCTTCATTTCGTCCAGCTGTTGGAACGTGTGTCCTTGGCCCTCAGGAGAGACTGGTGGCAGTTGGGCTGGAAGCGCAGAATTTTCGCGAAGGGGAGGGCAGTGAGGTGCGAAGAGGGAAGCATTGCCAGTTCCGTCAGGGCTCACCTCTTGGAGAGGACCTGGTTCCTGGAACCGCTGGGGACCCATCCCTGTTCCCACAGGGCCAGGCTTCTCCTTGTGTCACGGTTCATGACAGCAGTTCACACATCAGATGACCACAGCAGGCCACCTTCTTCTGGTTATTTGTAAAGGACGCTCAATGGCTCAGGCAGAAGACCCTGCTCCCTGTTTGCACATGAGCAGATGTGTCTCTGCCTCTACCCTGGGATGAATGCGTGTTTCTGGGACATTGCCCCCATCCAAGTGGGAGTGCCCCTGCTGTACCAGCTTAGGAAGCTTGGTGCTCAAAGAGCAGCTTAGGAAGGAAATGGAATCACACACGAGTTCTGGTCAAGATGGTGGAGTAAGGAAACGCTGCACTCGCCCCCTCCCAGGACCCCCTCAGAATTACAACTACAGAACAACCATCATTGAGAACCACCTGCAGTCTAGCTGAACAGAAGCCCTACAACTAAGGAGATACAGCAGAAGCCACCTCAAGACTGGGAGAAGGGGCAGAGACACAGACAGGCTGGTCCCACGCCCACGTGTAGGGGTTAAAAATCAGGAGGGGTACCTCAGCTGCAGAGGTCCTCCCCCCAAAAGTGAGGAATCCCAGCCCCTGCCCAGCCCAGGGTTCCAGTGCCGGGGAGAGAAGCCCCCATAACTTCTGGCTGGGAAAACCAGCAGAGAGTGTGACTGAGTGACACAGAGGGCAGCTGCACTCCCAGGCCCTCCTCTTAAAGGGTCTGTGCATGGATTACCATGGACTTACCTGCTGACAGACTCACTGCTCTGAGCTCCAGCGCTGAGGCAGCAGCTTGAAAGGCGCCAGGGACATACGGGGAGGAGCTGAGTTGTATGGCCTCAGGGTGAGGGCCGGAGGGGCAGCTTCCTCCTGGACGGAGGAGCTGGCAGAAGCCATTGGTCCTTTCTTGAGCCCTGCCCCTCCCGGCGTGCTGACGCAGGGGGTCCTAGATCTGAGTCCCCATCAACCTGGCTGACACCATTCGCCCCGCCCTGGTGATTCCCTGGGACCCCGCCCCACCTGCCGGGGTCCTGCCTTGGCGTTCCAAGGAACAGTACCTGAAGTGGGGGGTGAGGTTTAAAAGGAAACAGAGGGACAAAAGGGGTCCGGGAGGACTGGAAGCATTCGTAGCAACCAGCCCCGAGTTTATTTCCCCTCACCATTATATACATCCTGAGTACATGCAACACAGAAGGGACAACTATGCATTACCTCATTCAAAGGTAGATCATTAACTATCTACTAGAAACTTAAAGATCAGAGGGACCTTAGGTGGTCAGTTTCCCAGGACACTTTCTTCCATTAACCCAGATAGCCATCTATCTATAGTGTCGCCTAAGGAACTGGCCATCCTCACCACATACCTCAGCATTAAGTAAGCACTCTCCAGGTGCAGAAAGGAACAAAACAAGAAGCAAGACAAGTTATGCTTCACTAAGGCCAGCCTGCATGGCTCCCAACATCCACCCAACTTGCCAGCCCACCCAAGCTGCTTCCAGTGGCTTTTCCATACAAACAGCCTGTCTTGGCTCATGCTGTGGACTTTCCTAAGACCTCTAAAAGGTTCACAAACCCCAAACAAGCAGCATCTGAGCTCGGTGTGCCCTGTACCTCTTGCTAAGTAGCCCTAAGCCTGGCATTGGAGGCAGCTGGTCTGTTTGCAGCTCAGCCTCTCCCAGGTGCCTCCAAGCCCAGCATAAGTGGAACCATCTGCAGATCCCTTTGGAGCTCATACCAAGTGGCCCCGGGCAGGGCTCAGGCAGCAGCTGACCTGGGCCTGCACCAGAGTCCCTCCCAAGAGGCTCCAGAACTAACACACCTGGTGACCAGCTTCAGGCCTCACCACAGCACCACCCAACCACCTGCACCAACGTCACACCCAGAGGGCAGACTGGGCAGAAACCAGAGCCCTGCTAAAGTGATCCTGCTCTGTAGGGTCAGCCCCTGCACAACTGCTCCTCCTCTGTAGTTATGGCCAGTCTTCACAACCAATCAGCCTGAGGGTCAATCCCTCACATTAATGTGCAGACAGCAACCAAGGCTCAACTGCAACAGGAGGCACACACAACCCACTCAAGGGACACACTAGAGGGACTGCGCCACTGGGCCCCACAGGACACCTACCATATAAGGCCACTCTACTAAGACAGGAAGGCATCACAGCCCTACCTGTTACATGGAAACAAACAGAGGGAAGGAGCCAAAATGGGGAAACAAAGAAACATGCCCCAAATGAGAGAACAGAACAAAGCTCCAGAATAAAGAACTAAACAAAATGGAGACAAGCAATCTACCAGACACAGAGTTCAAAACACTGGTTACAAGGATGCTCAGTGACCTCAGGGAGAAGTTCAACAAAGCGATAGGAAGCATACAAATGGAGATAGAAAACATAGAACCAGTTAGAAATAGAGAATACAGTAACTGAAATGAAGAATACTACAGAAGAAATCAACAGTAGACTAGATGAAGCAGAGGATTGAATCAGCAATTTAGAAGATAAAGTAGCAGAAAACACCCAATCAGAACAGCAACAAGAAAAAAGAATTTTTTAAAAAAAGGACAGATTAAGGAGCCTCAGGGACAACCTCAAGTGTAACAACATTCGCATCATAGTGGTACCAGGAAGAGAGAGAGAGCAAGGGATTGAAAACCTATTTGAAGAAATAATGAAATCTTTGGAAAACTCCCCTAACCTGGCAAAGGAAATAGACATACACGCCCAGGAAGCACAGAGTCCGAAACAAGATAAACCCAAAGAGGCCAACACCAAGAACACATTATGATTAAAATGGCAAAAGTTAAAGACAGAGAGAATCTTAAAAGCAGCAAGAGAAAAGCAGTTAGTTACCTACAAGGGAACTCCCATAAGACTGTCAGCTGCTTTCTCAACAGAAACTTTGCAGGCCAGGAGGGATTGGCAGGAAATATTCAATGTGATGAAAAGCAAGGAACTACAACTAAGATTACCCAGCAAAGTCATCAGTTAGAATCAAAGGACAGATAAAGAGCTTCCCAGACAAGAAAAAGCTAAAGGAATTAATCACCACCAGACCTGTATTACAAGGAATGTTAGAGGGACTTCTTTAAAAAGGAGAAGGAGAAAAATTATGAATAATTAAATGGAAATAACTGTATATCTATCAACAAATACTTTCAATGTAAAGGATTAAATGCTCCAATCAAAAGACATAGGGAGGCTGAATGGATGAGAAAACAAGACCCTCACATATGCTGCAGGAGACTCACTTCAGATTGAAAGACACACACAGATGGAAAGTAAAGGGATGGAAAAAGGTATTTCATGAAAATGAAAACAAACAAAAAACTGGGGTAGCCATGCTTATACCAGACAAAGTAGACTTTAAAATAAAGGCTATAAAAGGAGACAAAGACCCAGTAATTCCACTTCTGGGTATTTATCTGAAGGAACTGAAAACACTAATTCAAAAAGACGTGTGCTTCCATATGTTCATCGCAGCATTGTTGACAATGGCCAAGACGTGGCGGCAGCCTGTGCGTCCGTCGATGGATGAATGGATAAAGGGGAGGTGGTGCTTATATACAGTGGAATATTGCTCAGCCATAAAAAAGAATGAAATCTCACCATTTGCAACAACATGGATGGACCTAGTAGGTATTGTGCTGAGTAAAGTATGTCAGACAGAGAAAGACAAATACCATATGATCTCATTTATATTTGGAATCTAGAGAACAGGATAAAGAAACAAAGAAAATAGAAACAAGTTCATAGATACAGAGAACAAACTGATGGTCACCAGATGGGAGGGGGGTTGGGAGGCTGGGGGAGAAAGGGGAAGGGATTAAGACGTACAAATTGGCAGTTACGAAATCGTCACGGGGATGTAAAGTACAGCACAGGGAATATAGTCAACAATATGGTAATAACTATGGATGGTGTCAGGTGGGGATGAGATTTATTGTAGGGGAGTCACTTCATAAGTTATATAAATATCTAACCACTATGCAGTACACCTGACACTATTGGGTTGTTGGAAAAGTTATGATGTATTTTTTTCTATATTTTTTGTTGCAAAAGTGCGTCATGACTTGTCCGACAACCCAATATATAATACTGAACATCAACTGTAATTGAAAAAATATATATTAAAAGAAAAAAAAGAGAGTTGAGCTGAAGAAAGAAATTTGGAAAAGAAAAGAAATCACACTTGGCCTGCGTGGAGGTGCCAAAGGAAATTGTGTCTTCAAGGGAATCTTATTGGTTTGAGTCATTTCGCTGTTTTCGGGGTGTGAAATTCATCTAGGGCAAGTCTTATGTTATGGGACTGAATGCCCCAAATAAAGCTCCTCTTTCTTTTCTGAAAATCAGTGTTTGTTTTTGTTTCCCCCCAGCTGTGCCATTGGTTCTGCCCCATACCAGCCACCTGACACACACCCCCACTGGCCTTTTGCAGCAAACAGGTGTCAAGGAGCAGACATCTTACTTTGTCCCTTCGCCTCTGGGTCACAATTGTTGCCATGGGGCTAGTTGTCGCTGAGTCGGCTCTGAGTCCTGGTGACACTATGAATGAGTGTCCGGTGTCCTGTCCTCAGCAGCCCTGCCACCTCGGGTTTCCGTGTCAGGCAAGCTCCAGTAAGGAATCACCCAAGTCACTGATGGCAAAAGTGAAAAAAGTCACTTTATTCCATTAGCACAAGTGTTCTCCTGGCTTCGCATCTGTGGGCATGCGTCTCTAGAACCCACAGCTGCTCAGCCGTGCCCTCCACCTGCTGGGAAAGGCTCACTGGATTTACGTCCCAGCCTCACTGCTTCCGGAGATGGGATCCCTGTTGGAGCCTGCAAAGCTGATGCTGAGCAAATATTGACAAAGTGGTGTAAAGAGCAAACACTCTGACATTTGTAAGGTCCACCGGAAGGTCCTGTGTATATTTATACAGCACGATGAGTCCCGCATACCAATCGCCCTGAATCTGCTCGGACACAGCTCTGCATGTGCGTGCTGCTGGCTGGGAACAGCTGAGTGGTCACAGGGGACGGCCCAGGCTGGGGGTGTAGCGGTCAGGGTCTTCCCTCCCACCTGGAGCCAACAGCTCACTTCTCCTGGTAGGACATGCACGCTGAGCTTTTACGAGACATGCTTTTCCAGAAGGAAGAAAGTAAAAAAAAAATGCACAAAATCTCGTTTCAATTTATTGCAATTGGTGTACTTTCTTTTTACTTTGTAAAAATTTTATTGATGTTTTTGTCCTTTATATTTATTAAAGATTGAGCCTCAAAAATGTAATGAGTAAAAAATGCTTCTTAATTTAAATTGTGAATCTGTCTGTTAAGAAATGCATTAGGATAGGAGAAGCATAAGACATATTAATTGACAGACAGGAACTGCTGTCTCTGAGGTTGATACAAGTAATTTATTACTTTAGAAATGGATGCCACCTCCAGAAAGTGCTTCATTAATTTCAAATTTAGTTTTAATTTCAAGCTGTTGCCCCTTGAGAAGAATAAGGTGGCAAATTATGTTTGAAGAGCAGAGATTTTTTTTTTTTTTACTCCAAAGAAACACCACGTTGTAACTGTTTAATTTTACAAATAAACGTGCCCATCCACTTTGCTGCGTTTTCCTGAGCGCTGAGAAAATATTCCAGGTAAGACCAACAGCAACTAATGGTGTTTTTTCTCTTCTTTCTCTTCTTCCCCCCGTTCCTCGTCTTTCTGTCCGGTGTCACGCAGCCTATGTTTGCGACGAGCTCAGGGCCGCCGCCCTGGCGGGCGAAGACGCGGAGCCCGAGGAGAGCGCGGCCGACGGCGAGCCCGCGGCCAAGTACGCGTGCCCCGAGCAGGAGCCGGGCCGCGCCGGCCCCGGCTACCAGGACTCGCCGGCCGCCGACTTCTCCGGCCACGACCTGGACAGCGAGTCGCACCTCAGCGAGACCAGCGACCGCATGGCCGACTTCGAGAGCGGCTCCGTGAAGAACGAGGAGGAGGGCAAGGACGCGGCGGCGCCGCCGGAGGACGCGGGCGCGCCCGACAGCCTGGAGCAGATGAAGGCCGTGTACCACAACTTCCTGTCCAAGTCCTACTGGTCCAGCCTCAGCCTGCACCTGCACCCGCCCCCGGCCGACAGGAACGGCGGCGGCGGCGGCAGCAGCAGCAGCAGCAGCAGCAGCTGCGGCAGCGGCAGCCTCGACTGGCACCAGAGCGCCGTGGCCAAGACGCTGCAGCAGGCGCCGCAGGGCCGCGCGCTGCCCGAGCCCAGCCTCTTCAGCACCGTGCAGCTCTACCGGCAGAGCAGCAAGCTCTACGGCTCCATCTTCACGGGCGCCAGCAAGTTCCGCTGCAAGGACTGCAGCGCCGCCTACGACACGCTGGTGCAGCTGACGGTGCACATGAACGAGACGGGCCACTACCGCGACGACAACCAGGAGGCCGACGCCGACAACCCGCGCCGCTGGTCCAAGCCGCGCAAGCGCTCGCTGCTGGAGATGGAGGGCAAGGAGGACGCGCAGAAGGTGCTCAAGTGCATGTACTGCGGCCACTCGTTCGAGTCCCTGCAGGACCTGAGCGTGCACATGATCAAGACCAAACACTACCAGAAAGTGCCTCTGAAGGAGCCCGTCGCGCCCGTCGCCGCCAAGATCCTCCCGGCCGCCCGCAGGAAAGCGCCCCCGGAGCTGGAGCCGCCCAGCTCCCCGGACTCCGCGGGCGGCACCCCCAAGGCGGCGCTGTCGGACTCGGGCGACGCGCTGCCCAAGGCCGCCAGCCCGTACATCACGCCCAACAACCGCTACGGCCACCAGAACGGCGCCAGCTACGCGTGGCACTTTGAGGCCCGCAAGTCCCAGATCCTCAAATGCATGGAGTGCGGCAGCTCCCACGACTCGCTGCAGGAGCTCACCGCCCACATGATGGTCACCGGGCACTTCATCAAGGTCACCAACTCGGCCATGAAGAAGGGGAAGCCCATCGTGGAGACGCCCGTCGCGCCCGCCGTCGCGACCCTGCTGGACGACAAGGTGCAGTCCGTGCCGCTGGCCGCCACCACCTTCGCGTCCCCCTCGCACACGCCGGCCAGCGCCTCCCCAAAGCTGCACGTGGAAGTCAAGAAGGAGGCGGACAAGGAGAAGGCCGCCCCGGACGAGACGGCCAGGGACAAGGACAAGGCCTGCGAGGAGGAGGAGAAATACGACGTCTCCGCCAAGTACCACTACCTGACCGAGAGCGACCTTGAGGAGAGCCCCAAGGGCGGCCTGGACATCCTCAAGTCCCTGGAGAACACCGTGACGTCTGCCATCAACAAGGCGCAGAACGGCACCCCCAGCTGGGGGGGCTACCCCAGCATCCACGCCGCCTACCAGCTCCCCAACATGATGAAGCTGTCCCTCGGCTCGTCGGCGAAAAGTGCGCCCCTGAAACCCGTGTTCGGCAGCGGCGACATCCTCTCCCCTCCTAAGAGCCAGAGCCTGGTGTCCCCGCCCGGCAGCCAGACGTCGCCCATGCCCAAGACCAACTTCCACGCCATGGAGGAGCTGGTGAAGAAAGTCACCGAGAAGGTGGCCAGGGCGGAGGACAAGGCGAAGGAGCCGGACGGCGCGCTCTCCCCGCCCAAGCGGGCCACCCCGTCCCCCTGCGGCAGCGACGCCAGCGAGCCCGCCAAGAGGGAGGCGCCCGGCGACGGGGGCGGCCGCGGCCGCGAGGACAGCCCCAGCCCCCCGCGGGACGGCGGCGGGGAGGGCAGCCCCCCGGCGGAGCCCGCGGCCAACGGCCAGGAGCCGGCGCCCGGCGGCCTGAGCAGCAGCACGGCCATCATCACCGAGCACCCGCCGGAGCAGCCCTTCGTGAACCCGCTGAGCGCCCTGCAGTCGGTCATGAACATCCACCTGGGCAAGGCGGCCAAGCCCTCGCTGCCCGCGCTGGACCCCATGAGCATGCTCTTCAAGATGAGCCACAGCCTGGCGGAGAAGGCGGCCGTGGCGACGCCCCCGCCGCCGCCGCCCAGGAAGGCCGAGCCGCTGGACCGCTACTTCTTCCACGCCAGCAACGACCAGCCCATCGACCTGACGAAAGGCAAGGGCGACCGGGGCGCCGCGCTGCTGTGCCCCGCGTCCACGCCCCCGGCCGCCCCCGCCGCCACCCCGGCCAAGGCGGCCGCCGTCGCGTCGTTCATGTCCAGCTCGCCGCTGCGCGAGAACGCCTTGTCCGACATCTCCGACATGCTCAAGAACCTGACGGAGACCCACGCGTCCAAGTCCTCCACGCCGTCCAGCGCGTCCGAGAAGTCGGACGCCGACGGGGCCGCGCTCGAGGAGGCCGAGGAGGCGACGCCCGCCCAGAAGCGGAAGGGCCGCCAGTCCAACTGGAACCCGCAGCACCTCCTCATCCTGCAGGCGCAGTTCGCCGCCAGCCTCCGGCAGACGCCCGAGGGCAAGTACGTGCTGTCGGACCTGAGCCCCCAGGAGCGCATGCACATCTCCAGGTTCACGGGGCTCTCCATGACCACCATCAGCCACTGGCTGGCCAACGTCAAGTACCAGCTGCGGAGGACAGGGGGGACCAAGTTCCTGAAGAACTTGGACACGGGCCACCCCGTGTTCTTCTGTAACGACTGCGCGTCCCAAATCAGGACTCCTGCCACCTACATCAGCCACCTGGAGTCGCACCTGGGCTTCCGGCTCCGGGACTTGTCCAAACTGTCCAGCGAGCAGCTCAGCCATCAGATAGCACAGACCAAGTCGCCGTCGGACAAGCTGATGACGCCGTCCCCCGAGGAGGACCCGGGCACCTCGTACCAGTGCAAGCTCTGCAACCGGACCTTTGCGAGCAAGCACGCCGTCAAGCTGCACCTCAGTAAGACCCACGGCAAGTCCCCGGAGGACCACCTCCTGTACGTGTGCGAGCTGGAGAAGCAGTAGCGGCGGCCCGGTGTCCGCGGGAGGCCGCCCGGGCAGGCAGGCGCCCCGGGCCCCGCCTCGCCTGGGCGCGCGTTCTTGCTGTAACTGCTCGGCCCGGCCCGACTGCTTCCTGGACCTGGGCCGCGCTTAGGAGAGGCGCGCACGGCCTCTCGATCACGAGAGGATCACGAGGCTGGAGCGCCGTGGACGTGGCCGGGACTCTGTGTACATGGGATTTAGTGGTGAGCCCCCGTGCTCCGAGCTGCATGCATTCACGGACAGTTTAATGACGCGTTTGTAACGGAACCGGGCACACGCGGTCCACGCGATGCGGGTGCCGCGTTTCTCACCCTTTCATCTTTAGCCCTCTGAGTACTTTGAAGCACTTTTGCATTGATTTGGTTATAAAATAAAATAAAATGATAATAATGTATGAAGCTCTGTTTTTTAAGCTCCGTACCAGCTTCGTTATAATTAATAATATGAACCTCCATTTATGCAGGTCTGCAGGGGTATAACACGCCTTGAAATTTAAAAGAATATTATTTTCACATTGAAACATAGATGTATATATTGTATAGATTTCAGACTCTCTTATGAAAAATGTGATTGTGGTTCAATGACCTTTTTTCCTGCATTTATAGCAACGGTGTTTTACGTACCTGCTATGCTCTGGGCATAAGCTGTGCCTATGTATAGTGTATATTTCTTGTCCTTTTTTTTTAAGGTCTATGGGTTTTGTTTTTTACATGCAAACATTGTAAATTATACAGAAGATACCACAGATAGCATTTATAAAGTATACAGAAACATTGTCTGAAAGCAAAGTAGGACTGTTTGTTTACAGTGCATCTATATTGATAGAGGTCCATGTTTAAATTATATGTATTTATTACCACCGTACTCTCACCTGTTTTGAGCAGTGAATAAACGAGGCAGGAAGTACATCCGCGGCAGGCAGCACCCTAACTATTTTGCACATGATTTTTAAAGGTATTTATTAGAAATCAAAGGATGCTCAAAATAAACTCAGTGCTCAAAGGGTTACGTCTATTTGAAAAGGAAAAAAAAAAGAACAAAAAAAGAGGAACTTGTACTGTATTTCCTAAACATTGATAAAGCCTTTAAAATGTTTGTACTGTAATACTTTGCTTGAAAGTCACGGGTGTCCTGCGATGCCACCTCCCGCGCTGGCTCGCCGGCCCTCTGGGTGGCCGGGCCCTCCCGTGCGATGCCTTTTGTTTCAGTCGGTAACTTTCCGTTTTGTTTTTCCTAATTATTCTCCCAAGACCCCGCACTGCAGCTTTATCTTTAGGCTTATGAGAGGTAACCCGTGGTTACCGGCGCTCCGAGGGGTCCTGTTTGTCTCCATTCTTGGCAGTTAATTTGCAGAAGTAACTGACAGCTGACACCATACGAGAACCTATGTATAAAATATCGGCATGTACTCAGCACAGACACTGTAACACACTCTGTGCCCCGTTTTGTTGTTGACAATGAACCACCATTATGTGACTCTTCATATAACCCTTTTTTCTACGGCAGCATTAAAATTGTCTTTTTGCTATAATTTTGTGTTGCGTTCACAATTATGTCTGAAATGTGCTCCGACTAACGAGCACGTTAAAATTAAATTGTATGCGACCTGTTTATGACCGAGCTGGCTGCTGTGTCTGCCAGGTGCTGGCAGGCAGGAGCTGCCGGGAATCAGGGCGGGTTCCGTGGCCTTCGCTGTTTGCAGAGCAGGTGGTAGTCCTCGGGCGGCGTGGGAGAATGTCCCCAGGAAAGAGCTTTCACAGAAAGGAGGACACTTTCACGAGGTTAGGTTCTCTGTGGGGGTGTCCAGCCACACACCTGGGGACCCGCGTGGGGCCGCGGCTGGGCGCCCCCTCCCCCATCTGAGAGGCCGAGCCCTTTGCAGGGCGTGCACTGCTGCTGGATGAGACTTGCAGGCAGCAGGAAGCAGCCACACTGGGTAGGGGGCCAAAGCAGCCGCAGATAAGGAGGCACAGGGCTGAGCTGTCCCCAGGCGGTGGGGACAGCATGTAGATGGCCACCACAAGGATTTATTAGCCCGGCACATCATGCCAACAGTGCGGGACGTCACAGAAACGTGTAAAATACCTTTATTGCTGTGTGCAAACCAGCCTTGCGGCTGTGTGGAATCATAGCTCCTACCCTAGAATTATACAAATGAGACATGTCTCACATCCGTGTCATACATAAAACACCTCGACTTAACAAAGTACTCTTTTATTAAAAATTTAAATTAAGCCCTTTCAGAGATGTTTGGCAACGCGCCTCCATTTTTCCCCGCTCATCCCCACCCCTTTTTGTCAAGATGAGTCCAAAGTCTGTCTGCCCCGCCTTCCCCCGGGAAACCATCTCCCTCCGGGCGTTCAGAGAGAAGGCGCTCGACTCAAAGCGGCTTTTGGCAGACGGTGCGCCGAGCTGGCTTTGCTCTCTCCTCGTGTGCAGGCGCACGGCTGGCTGTGCCTGCCCTCGGGGTCCTGGGCCTGTCCCATCCCCATGGCTGTGGCCCTCGCCTGTCCCAGCAGTTCTGTGCCCCGTGAGCCTTCACCTGGGAGGAGCACTGGGACGCTTCCCGGGGGACCTGGCTCACGGGGCAGACACCCCCCCTCCCGTGCCTCCCGCACCTCACATCCTGGAGCCCAGATTTCTGCTCTTGAATTTTTCACAGGTTAAATATAGCATTGGTTTATTAGAATCCAAAGTCCTGCGTCTAACAGATTAAACTGACAACACTTCCATCACCGCCTGGGCCCGTGGGGCTTGAAGGGAGATGGGATTTATGCGAGCGATGGTGGAACCCCTCTTTACAGTTTGGAAGAAGGACCTGACGCTCAGCCCGTCTCCTCCCCGCCCCATGGGCTTCTCCACCAGGATGTAGAAGTGCACAGTTATGGCCGAGGCAGGTGGCAGGTGGTGGGTGGCGTCGCTCATGGGGCACCCAGGGCTCGTCGCCAGGACAGGAGAGGACTCTCACTTCAAGAGGCCCAGAGATGAATTTTACCTCGAGAGGAAATGGTAGCTGAGCAGTGGAGGACCCTGGTCATGAACAATCCCCCAAGCCAGGCATTGTGGGTGGGAGGCGGGCTCGGGCCTCACCCCACTTGGAAATGTAGGGCCGTTTCCTCCCCAGGCCTCAGGCCTCTCCTGGCTGGAAGAGCCCTCCAGGTGCAGCCCAGGGAGCCGGGCGCTGTGGCTGCGCTCCTCCAGGCCACGCTGACGGAGACGGTGAGAGCAGGAAGGGACGGTCGTCCTAGTCAGGTCTGTGAGTGGGTCCAGGGAGGGGGAGGCAGGCCAAGGGAGGGATTTAATCAGAGGTGTGCAGGTGACCCCGACCTCACCCCAGCCCAGCCCAGGCTTGTCGCAGTCCCACTGTATATCTTCCAGCCATCACATTTACACAGTATCTTAAAATAACATTTGTGATAAATGTGCAATTTAACTAATTTATGGTGCTATGATGTGCTCAGGGCTACATGCAAGATGAAAATCTTAAATGGGGCTTGAACAGCT
Organism: Hipposideros armiger; assembly: GCF_001890085.2. Classification (NCBI taxonomy): domain Eukaryota; kingdom Metazoa; phylum Chordata; class Mammalia; order Chiroptera; family Hipposideridae; genus Hipposideros; species Hipposideros armiger. Next base: position 1,039,558 of record NW_017731354.1, read on the forward strand.
CACTTCACAACAAGAAATCAATATGCCACATCTCAGCTATTTGCTGCAGTCAACATTTAGCAAAAATATCAGTGATGTATCTTTTAAGTTTTAGGCAGCAAGAATTCTATAATTAACCAGAATCTTACATATTTGGAAGGCCTGGCGATGAGAAGGGCCCCGACCTCCCTGACGCCTCCATTCTGTTTTCATTCTGCAAAACGGAAAAGGGGTTGGTGAACCCAAAGAGGTGCCACCCTCGAGCTGGGCTCAGGTGCGGGGCGCAGGCCCCGGGAGGGAGGCCCGTGGAGCGGAGGGGCCCAGCGCTGCTGTGGTCTCTGCAAACAGATGAGGCCCCGCCCTCAGCTTCCCACCACTGCGGCTGGGGGGCCTTCCCTGCCCGCCTTCGGCTCGGTGGCTTCACCTGAGAGCAGGACCCAAAGGCAGCAGCAGCCCGGGGTGGCAGGACAGGAGCCAGCCACGGGGGAGAAGGCTGCAGAGCAAGTCCCGTGTGAAAACCATGCTCTCCAGACTTTTCTGAGTCATGGAGTAGAAAAATATCAAACGGTATTATTTTTTTCAAATTCATCTGCGCAGCTCTTTTGAAATTGGAGGGTTGCAGTCGCATTGTATTCTGTTGACTATTTAGCACAAAAATAGCACACTCTATTATAGGAAACAATCACAGAAATAAAAACACACAAACCCCAACACCACTCTTTAATAATAAATATTTTAACTTTAAAATAATAGCTATTATCCTATTAACTAATGGCGAAATTACCGTTTTTACTCTGCCAGAGTTATTCTTTGGTAATAGAAACACTAACCTTTTTTCTCCTTCGGGATTTATTTGGAAGCACGTGTGACCTTTGGCAAAAGGAACCTGAAATGCCCGTCCCGGGGGCCCCGTGCCAGCCCACACCTCTGTGGAAGCTGACCCGGGGAGACGGGCCTGGCACGAGCTCCGACTCCCACCGCCTGCCTGCCGGGCGCCTGGCCTTCGCAACAGACGCTGCCACTGCTTTGGGGACAGTCTCCCTCCTTTGGGAACGGCGTGTGCTCCGTCTCTGAGCCCAAAGCTTCTGGCAAGGAAAGCTCCTCTCTGGGAAAGCCGCCCTACTGGACACCAGTGCCCAGTGCAGCAGTGACCAGCCAGCAGCTTTGCTCTCCAGGGCGGGGCCGCTCTCCCCTGTCCTCTGCTGGGTTTCCTGGGCCTGAGGGCAGAGCTGCCGGCCTCACAGCGCCGTTTCCTGCCCCCAGCGGTTTGCCAGGAGGCCAAGCCTTCGAGGGTCCCCAGGGCCCCGAGGCCCCTGGAATCGGGACCACACTCCCTGCTTGACTGACACAATGGACTGGCCAGATTGTTGGGCAGCGGCCTGACCGGCTGTGAGGTCCGGACAGCCCTGGACAGTGAGCTGGTGACTCGGGGCACTGCACTGCATGTCAGGAGGGATTTCAGCCAGTCGGCAGCTTGTTAAGGCTCAGCATTTTGGGGTCGGCACCTGCAACCCTGGTCCAAGGAGCCGGGTGTTTCCAAAATGAAATTCTAATGATAGATGATCAGACCTGGGCTGCCACCTCTGTAGGTGTCACGTGCTGACATATTCTTAATAAATCACTCCCGACGACAATGATGGCCACGCCCACAGCTCGCTCCTCAGGAGCCAGGCTGCACTGTGCCAACCGTGTCACCCTGTGTCCGCTGGGTGGCCACCGGCCACACGTGACTACTTCAGTTTAAATGAAATAAAACAAAACTGTTCCTCACTCGTACCGGCCACATTGCGAGTGCCAATAGCCACACGTGGCTGGTGACTGCTGTTTGGGGCCACGCTGCGAGGCGTTCCTGTCGGCACAGAAAGTCCGAGGCACGGCCCTGCCGGCGCCTTTGCGAGCAGTTCCGTGAGGCGGAGCTCGTGCCGTCGTGACGAGGAGCGTTCCGTGGCTGCTGCTGAGAGTCCTTATTTTGCCGCCATGGGCCGGCAGCATCGTCACGTGCTGATATCTCTGATCAAAGCCAAGAACACAAGTGATTAACCTCAAGCATCAAATGAGAAATGTGAGAAGGTGCTGACCGTTCCCCTCTGTGGTGGCTATCACCTGGGCCACAAACCCCAAGCCCGGAGACCTGAGGGGTGTGGCGTGGCCTCCCTGTGCCCTTGACCTGAAGCGGACGCCTCCACTGCTCTCTCTGCCCAGTGGACTTCAACCCCCGCCCCCCACCAGGGACTGGGCCACTCGGAGGTGGCTGTGGCCGGCGTGGCTCCTCTCCCCACGTGTGGGGCCTAAGGGCCCCGTGGCCATACAGCCTGAGGTGGTGGTGGCGGAGGGTGAGGATGGGGTGTCCAGCCTGCTTTCCCTTTAAAAACTATGTATAAACAGGACTTTGGAGATGACTTTTTAAATTTGGACGGTTAAGTTTTAAAAGTTACTTCATTTCAACATTTCGCTTCCACGATTTCCCCCAACAGGCTCCCAGGGACACATTTATAACCGTCATAACTGTGAATTAGAGGTCTCCCAGTCCACGGGAGAGGAAATTACGAGACACCAAAACGTTTTAATTGGAGCATTTCTGATGGGCCTTGGGCTCATGGCTGCACCTGTGTCCAGGAACCGGCCTGGGTGAACTCGGGCCAGAGCGTGAGGAATGGGCAGGTGTGTCAGGAAGGACGTGTTTCTGAGCTGAGAAAGGAGGTGCTGTGGCTGTGGTTCCGCCTCGGCGCCCACGAAACCCGGTCGCTCCCGCAGCCTCATCAGGGCTTGTCATCGCTCTAATGAATATCATTTAAATTGCTTTGTCTATTGGTGGAGTTTGGATGTCGATTTAATTTGTGCATGTGTTTGAGGCCTTCTGCTTGGCTAGGCTAACAGAGCAGCAGCCGCCTAATGAAAGCTGAGTTGGTGACAGTGTGATGTGCTCCAACCCAGTCAAACGGGTTTGAAGGGCTGCGGTGACAAGCCTGAGACAGATCTGGCTGGAACAAGAAAGGGGCTTTTCTGCAGCGTGCAGACCTGCCGGGCACATCCTGTGGAATTGGGGTCCCGGGAAGGCCCCACCCCGGTTAGTGCCATGCTGATGGCATTGCTGGGATTGGCCGCAGTGAGGGCGACCCCTCACAGGCCACCTCTCAAGCCAGGGACGTGGCCCCGGCTTAGATACCGAGGGGGCCTCGTGTTTGGGAGAAGCATGGCCTCCTCACTGTGTTTGCCCCACTGCGTCGCCCGCCTCCTCGGGGGGCTGGAGTGCAGCTTGCAGGACACTCACGCGCCCCTGTACTTACTGTGTCCCCCAGCCTTCCTGCGAGGGAGGCTGGCCGGGCGCCTGTGGGACCCCCGTAGCTGGGGCCTAGGGGGGAGCCCGCCGCTGCCCCCAGGAGCAGCCGCAGTGCAGCTGAGCATAAGGTCCGCCGTTGCTAACCCCACACCCAGCCCCCACCTCCAAAGGCCGTCGATCTGGAAAGTGTTTGACAGTTGGCTCTCGCGTTTGAGTCAGATCTGGGTCTCATGGGGCTCCGGCTGATCATGGGCTCCCCAACACCCACACACTCCTGGGGGCAGTGAGCCTGAGGGGGACGCGCCTGAGAGGCGGGCACGGTGCAGAAAGCGAGCCCGTGACGGGCCCTGTCCTGCCTCCGTCCGCTCCCCGGAGCCTGACCATGGGCGGACTGGCCGCCTGCAATTACCTTCTGCAGCGTCTCAAATGTCGCCCATGGTCATGTGTCCACAAGGCCACATAGAACCTGAGAAAATGACCCAAAGTAGCAAGTGCTTCAGGCCCAGGCTCCCTCCTCTGCGTCTCAGCCCCACCTTACCGCATGGCTGTGCTTGGGAGGGATTTCTTGAGGCCAGAAAAGAGGTGGACTCATTGTCCCGACTGGGCTGAAGGCCAGAGAGGCAAGGTGCCCACCCACAAGCCAGCTCCTCCCTTTCTGCCATCAGGACGTGAGGGGCCATGATGGAGGGGCCAGAGCAGATGCTGGAATAGAGATGGTGCCGTGGGCACGGGCCACCGATGGCAGGGGATCCGGACACCCAGACACTCGTCACTGCAGCCTCTGTGGGGGACTCTGGGGCCACAGCCCATCTGACAGCAGGGGTTGACGTCCCTAGATGTGGGGGCCATGGTTTTGTCTTGAGAGGAGCTCTGAGGAGCTCTGTGTGACTGGCCGGGACGTGTGCTGGACCCTGGCAGGGCTCCCTGGACCCTGCACCACCCCCAGGAGGGGTGGCCCTCATCCCATCTCTCGTCACCTCGGAAGGTCTGATGAGGTGTCATCTTGTGAAGGGCCCTCACGTGGAGACCCCAGTGTCGGCACTCAGAACTGGGAACATCCCCCAGACCTGTCCTGGCCTTTCATGCGTGTGGAGTCGGGCTGCAGAAAGGAGACAAAACAATGGTGACAAATAAGTGACAACATCCCATTAAGAACGAGACTGGGCAGAAAAGAAAGAAAAACCACAAGTCTGTGGCTGGAGCCGACCTTCGGGCCTGGGCTGGACCTCGAGGGAGGGCCAGAGGGGCCTGGGGAACATGGCTTCCCTCGTGTCACGCCACGGGAGGCTGCGCCTGGAGATGGCCAGCCCGACGGCGAGGCCTGTCACAGCCTGAGATGCACATCCTGAGTCAACGGACATGAACTGCTGCTGTGACGTGGAGGCCTAGCTGCTCTATACCCTGTGCCCGTGTTTCTCACCCGGGTGCCTTTCTGAGACTTTACCACAGCTTCATGACCACCTAGGGGTGTCCCCCTGATGACACATACAGACCCCACATCCATAGGCTTGCTTGTCACAGGGACCATGGGCTCCCTGAAGTCCATTCACAGGACTTGGGGGGTCCCCAGTCAGCACAGACTAACCCCCGCTGCCTTCTGCAACTTCTAGCATATCGGAACCATCCCTTTCTAGGCGGTGGGATTCAGGGGTGGTTCTCAAGATGCCATCGGCACGGATTGGCTCAGGGTCTTAAGCAAAGAAAGGACATTTGGGTCACCTAGCTGACGCCCAGACATGGTGGCTTCAGCAAGTGCCGGGCAGGATGCTGGGTGATGTCCTCAGGAACCTTCCTCTCTCCGCCTCTGCCCCGCCCCTCGCCTCATGCGCAGGCACATGTCCCCCAAGGGAAGCCCTCCGTAGAGGTCCTGCTCAGCAACCTTGCGGGGAACAGAGCTTCCTGTCGCAGCTGGGGAGCCAGGGCCCCGGGTGGTTAGAACTGGGTCATTCCTGGACCAACACCTGTGATCCTGACCAGCAGAGCCCCCCAAGCTCTAAGCATGGGGCCCTCTCTGCCTGGGTGTCAGGGTCAAGCGCGTGTGCTGGGTCTAGATGGGTGGCTGTTCCTCTGTGCGTCCTGAGTAGCGTGTGACCTGAGCTCTGCCAGCGGGGTGATGAGCCCCCGGCCTTCTCGGGTTCCCCAGGGGTGCCTACCCTGCACAAAGCACCTCAGTCCGGGATCATTGGGGACAAGCCTGGCAGACGCGAGGCTATGGCACTGCCGTTGGCGCTCGGCGCAGGCTTGCTGACGGGGGCAGCGTCTCCTCCGTGGGCCAGGAGTGTCCTGGGTTCACACAGCTGACCTCGGGGACCTCCTGGCTACTCTGGTCTTAGGACACAGCTGGAGTCCCAGGACCCTGGGACACAGTGGGTTCTCTGCCCCAAAGCTGCAGGTCCTTTTTGTTGTCATTCCCTGGACCCTGATGTGGCTGCAGACCAGAATTCACTAGAAAGAGGAACCCTCCTCCCTGGCCTCTGGCACCGAACCTGCACCTGGCACAGGTCGCCAAGCGTGGCCTGTGGACTGAGCGTGACCATCAGAATGATTGGTTTGGGCCCCACTCTAATTTGTCTCCAAGCCTTGAGCTTTTCCTGCTGACTTCTGGCGTCTCCAGGCGCGGCGTTCCTATGTGACAGCAGGTGGTGGCGCTTCTGGCGGGCGTCGGCTCTCAGGTGGCCCTGCCTGCTGTCGGGGCCGAGGACTCCAAGGCAGATCCTCCCTTTGACAGGCGGTCCCAGGAAGCACAGGTAGGAAACCGCAGGTTGCCTCTGTGGGGCCGTGCAGGGCAGCCTGCCTGTGGCCCCCTCCGAGGGGCGGGCAGAGAGGAAGCACAGGCCCACTGTCCCTGCCGGCGCTGCTCCCATGTGGTCACAGGCAGCAGGACGCCTTTGGCAGGTTCAGTGACGGGGAAGACGGAGGGACACGGGCAGGTATGGACAGCGCCTGCCACGCGGCTCGGCCAGCCCCCTGCGGCCCCCACGACCCCCGAGCCCCGTGCGCCCGTGGCATTTGTTCACGGTGGGCTCTTTGGCTCAGTGTCCAGTTCCCAGCAAGGAGCAGTGACCTGGCCAAGGTGCCACCATGTCACCTGCAGTGCTCGTAGCACCCTGTGCTGTGGCAGACGCCAGGGGGGCGGGAGGCCCGCATGCCACAGTTTGTTTTATTTTATTAATATTTAGGCATCTGATTATTTGTGTCTATTACCCACTGAGTTCCAGAGGAAACTTTGGGCTTCTGTAAGCTCATTAGTTGCCCCGTTGCCGGCTAGAAACAGTGACACTGGCTGAGAGGGGTGGGCGGTGCTGTGTGGGGTGGGCACGGGAGCGGTGACACGCTGGGGCCTGGTGTTTGGTTGCAGAGCCCCACATCCCACCGCTCTTGGCCTCACACAAAACAACATCACGCAGGAAATGGCCGCACACAGGGAATCCCTCCCATAGGAAGTCCCCAGGCACCGGGCACAGCTTGCCCTGAGCAGCAGGCTAGGGAGTGTGGCCAGGGGGCAGCGCTCAGGGCAGAAGCCTGATTCCTGCCCCTCCTGCCTCCTCACCGCTGCTGGGGTGGCTGTGGGCAGTGGGGGGCCAGGCTGTGCGTGCTGATGGGGGGCTGCTCCCTCAGCGCCCTGCAGCTGTGCACGCCTCACTCACCTCTCGTCTTTCTCCCCATGTCCCCCGCCCCGCCATGTCTGTGTCAGCATTTGTTTCCTTCCCCCGTGAAAACGCCCTGTCACAGAGTGAGTGTCAGAATCCACATGGATTACAATAGAACCAAGGTGGGTGCCGCTGCCATGGGGATTTGGAGGTGTGCTTCCAGTCCCCCCAAAAGAGCTGTGGGGTACTGGCCAGGGAGCAGCGGCTGCGATTCAGAGCCACCCTCGTCAGGTCCTGTGGGGGGACGGCCTGGCATCGCCCGCCCTCCACAGTGCTGTCGTTCTGCCCGTTTTTTGCTCGCCTGGCACACCCACGCCAACACTGCCACCAATTAGTCCCGAGGCACGGGCCAAGGGGGTTACAGGAAATTAATTTCATCTGGGCTCCTCTCCCGAGGCCTGCCTGGCAGCGAGCTCCCCAACACCCACATGTCCGCAGCCCGACGGCTCCGTCCATCAGCTCGCGTCCAAGTTAACTGTTCGTTTTATGCATTTTAATTTGGGCAGAACGTTTATTTGGCTTAAATTTCCTTTTCGGGGGTTGGAATGTGCCTTCCACACACAGCAGAGATGATGTGCTCAAGTTTCGTCAGAAGGAGTTTAGTTTACAAAGATAGTAACTGAGCTATTAAAACCAACAACCCCTTTTAAAGCAAACAGACCATTAAAATATAGGAACAGTTTATGGCATAAATAAAATGGAGGCTATAGATTATTTAAAGATAAGGTTTTCAAAAAACAGGGATAAAGAACATTTAAATAATTTCTCTACGGTATTTTTTTTTACAAAGTGAACTTCAAAATGCAAATTCAAATAAAAAAGAAGCACAGAAAGACATTAAAAAGCCATCTTCCTACTAAAGACGCATGACAAGGGCCTGACTCCCCGCCTGGGTCTGTGTACGATGTCTAAGGGCGGGGAGCCACTTGAGCTCAGAAACGCAGGATTTATCCGGCCTGTGAGGCCGCACTGTGGAAAAAGGAGCAAGATGCTTGCTTCTAGATCGTTCTCTCGAGCCAGCTGACAGAGGCAATCATCCTGTCCATTAGTCCGACCCCGATGCGCTTGGGCACAGAAGTGCCGCACCGCGAGGTAGACGTCCCCTGCTCTGCATATTTTAAGGGTTATTTGGCAACACGGGGAAAGCTAAAAGTAGCCTCTTAATCTAATTAATTGACATTTCTGAATCTTGCCTTCACAACAACACATGGTTTCATGTTCTGGGTTTTAGCACTTGTCAAGCTTTTTTGGAGAATGTTTTGGTCAGAATGACAAGATAATTTGTGACTGAGGCTCCAAGCTAGAGAAGTGTTTAAGGCTATAATGATTTATTACCATCACAGAATAACAAAATTTACAAAGTGTTTCATCAGAATTTTGAAATAGGTTTGCCACCGTCGGAGAGGGGCCGGGTGGGGCGGGGCTTGCAGGCACCAAGGGTCCAGACTCGCGTCCAAACTCCGCCCTGACGGCGTCCTGACGGCGTCCTTACAATCGCTCCAGTACGTTGCTCTGATGCTCCTGCGGAGACAAACCCCAGAGCACGCTGGAGGACAAGGGGTGAAAGGCCCAGAACAGAGGAACTCAGCGCTGTGCCCGGGCTCTGGAAGCAGGAAGCCCGAGGCCCCACCCCACGCTTAACACATACGTGTCTGCAGTCAACCATGCTTTCTACATTTGGCACCGGTCAGAGCGAAAGTAGTCGCACTATCTATAGACACTTTGCGATGGAGAACGCGTGGAGTATGCTACTGAAAATGCAAGAAACACATTTTTGAAAGGATGCAATAATATCACTGAGTGACAGTAAATTAACATGCTGACATTTGCAGACTTCAGAGCACTGCCATAAAAAGAAGTAATACAACATGACTAATTTGGACTTTTTTCCTCCTTCTCAGGAGACAGCCCGGCCCCTCCGAGGCCACTTGGCCAGGCCGGCTCCATCTCCCAGGCACCTCCTCCTCTTCCCAGGAAGCACTTGGGACTCTCAGGGTCCCCTGCACGCCCCCCTTGCCTCTGGAGACTGTAGAGAGTGCAGTTTTGACTTCTGTGCATAAGGTGCTCCCCCCAATGTCAGCAGGGGTCAGAGGCTGGCAGAGGGCACACACTGGCCGCTGTACGATGCCAGGGCTGGGAGAGCCGTTCAGCACCCCAGCATCACTGCACAGAGGGGGGACGGAGGCACAGAGAGGCGGGCCTTCCCCCAAGGCCCAGCACCCACCCCGAGAGGCCCCTGGGTGAAAACGGGTGTCCTCTCCACCCTCCCCACCCCACCCGTGGAAAACTAGCCCCTGCTTTTGGGCCACGCAGTGATCGGTACACAGAAAGTGCAGGATTGGCATCGGCTAAATCAGTGAGACTGGTTGGGGTGACGACTCCCCACAGCACCAGGTCACAGCCTCCTGCGGAGGCCTGTCCGCCAGCCTGTCCCCTCCTCAGATGCCTGGGCCTCGGCCATCAGGGCCACTCGTCTCCCTCGGTGAGAAAGAGGCCCACGTGCAGGACGTGGGCTGTCTGGAGGTCAGTGCGCCTTTAAAAACTGCCTCCCTCCCCGGAAGCCTGCAACTCTGCCTCGGGCGGAGCCCCTGCACACACTCGGGGGACGGGCCTCCGCAGAGGCGGCGGGGCTGAGGATGGGCTCCCTGTCCTGTGCACTCCAGGTCCTGGCCCTGAGTCCAGACCTGCCCACTGACGGGGATGGGTGGCCATCTCCAGCTTAATGTGGTGTCACCTGACGGCCTGTGCTCAGGCCGGCACCAAGGCTAAGGGCGACTGGGCCTGTGCGAGGCTGGTGAGGGTCAGAGGCTCAGCCTGGGCACCAGAAGAGGCGGCTCAGGCTGCGGTGAGCGTGAGTTGCTGGTGAGATCTCAGAATTGGCCAAAAGCAGCAGCGGCCAAGAGAACAGGCCCCCGGGCCCTGACTGTGCATCTGAGAGGACCCAGAGGCCATGCCTGGCAGCAGGGGGGTGGGAGGGGTGGGGGCACTAGGAGGATCCCAGCGGGCGGCCGCTCCTCCCCTGCCTACACCCCAGCTTTTCTGCAACCCCGCAGCGGCCCTGCCCTCCGAGCATGCTCAGTGGGGGAACAAGTCTCGTGGAACACGCTCTTATTCTCAGCAAGGACTGGGGCCGGCTCAGAAGCCAGGGACAGGCGCGCCTGGCCCAGGGGACGCCCTCTGGGGACCCCCCTTCCTCCAGGCCCAGCGACCCGGACCCCAGGTCGGGTCTGGCCGGCAGTGGCCATGTCCACCACGTGTGATGCTCCCCGAGCTGACCCTGCTGGACGGCCTGAGGGCTCACGAGCCTGAGGCCGTGACAAGGCCAGAGACCTTTACGAGGCAGAGTAAGGCGGGAGCAACCTTTCGGCAGAACAGTTTGAGTTAAAATAAAGGGATTGAAAAAGAGTACAATGACCAAAAAAATCTATAAAAATGCAATTGCGCTAATATAATTTTATCACTTATTTAAAAATTTAGTCGACCCAAAAGACTACCAAGTGTGAAATTCAGGAGCGTCTCCTCCGGTTTTTATGGAAATCACTCTTCCTCACTTGTCTAATAGCCTGATTTTGTCAGATCATTTATTTCCATGGTTTTAAAATGAGCTTGACAGACAGAATTTTATACCACCACTTTACTGCAAATAAGAACATCATTTTCGCTTATTAAAACTGAAGCTTAGAGAAAGCATTAAAATTAACAGTTCACTCTGCTTTAACCTTATGAATACTGCCGCGACTTTACAGGAAGATGCTGTGTAGGGAGGGCGTGCGTGGGGCCAGGAGCGATGGCGGAGGCGGGCCGGGCCGGAGGAAGGGCCGCCTGGGTGAGCAGCGGGCGGGAGCCCAGCCCGGGCCCGGGCAACCTGGAGGAGGCACCTGGTCTGACGTGCGTCACGGGCCTGCCGTGCTCCAGGAGGACACGCCAGTGGAGGGCTGGCACTCAGAGCCTGGGCGTGTGTCCTTCCTGCTGTCATTACAAACATCTCGAGCTAGAGCGAGCGCCTGTCGCTGGGGAGCTCAGCACCTCCCCGGCCTGCCCTGCCACGTGTCGGGGCCTCTGACCCCGGCCTTCCTGGACGGTGCTGTCTGAAGCCACTGACCGCCCTCCCTGGGGCACCGCCCACACCAAAGGTCACCTGCCCTCACTCCCACCAGAGTCAACTCAAGCGGCGTCACCATGTGCTGGCTGACGACCTGCCGTGTGTGGCCCTGGGCTGGGTGCCGCGGGCAGGCAGTTGGCCAGTGCCGTGGGGCTGCCCGGCTCCGCCAGCCACCCAGGACGGTCACGGTGCTGCGAGCAGATGGGCCGGGAAGGTCCTGTCCATCGATAGTGTCACCCCCTGTGGACGGAGTGCTGGCTCTGTCTTGGGGGCCTTCTCTGAGCCTGGCAGAGTAGAAAGTCAAGAAACGATGAATGAATGGAAAATAAAGGGGTGTGTGTCACAAAGACAGGGCATATGCTGGGTACCTGTTTGCTGTGTCTGTGACACATCGGTGTGTCGCCTCGTAGCCCCCGGGGCGCCCCAGGCACCAGCACTGCCGCCCGAGGCCCCCTGGGCAGACACCTGTCACTGCTTGGTGCCGCAATCTGCTCACAGGTGAGTGTCTGCCGCCCGGGAGCACGGGGGGGCTGTGTCTTCTTCTCTTCCTGGCACCTGCGAAGCGCCTGGCAGAGGGTGGGTGTGACCAGGGGGCAGGCATGTGCGGGGGACGCGTGTGTGGGTTGCGTTGAGCTTTGGAAGGACTCTCCTCCGTGCTGGGAGCGCCTGGGAGCAGGGCCACCGGAAGGCAGAGCCAGGCCCTGTGAACCCCCACGTTCGTGAACCTCCCTCCCAAAGCAGTGTGGTCTGGAACGTGTTTTCACAGATGGGGAGACGGAACAGCAGGGCTAAGAGTACGCGTACTGCAGGTTGGGGTTCCCCTCAGCCCAGGGCTACCACTCAGCCCTCCTCTCCCAGCCCGTGCCCCCAGCTCACCCCCACCACGCCCCAAATGGCCAGCCCGTCACCTCTGTCCTGGAAAATCTCATCTCCTGTGACGTGGGCCCAAGGTGAGGCTCCTTCCTAAGACTGAGCAGGGAGGGGTCACCTCACCTGTCCCGTGCTGGCCCCTGCCCAGCCTGGCCCCTGGTTGGCGCACCCCAGGCAGTGGCCCCAGCACTCCTCTCCGAGGCCACAAGACACCCCAAGATTCCTAGGGAGGAGGGGAGTGTGCGGAATTCCCCTGCCTACCCCCTGCCCACCGTCTGAGGGCCAGCTGACACCTGGGCACCCAGGCGCTCTTGAGGGACTGTGGTGCCAGCCCAAACCACACATTGCTGCAGGGACAGCAGCTGTGGAGACAGGTGGCGGTGGCGTAGGATTTGAGCGGGAAGTGTGGACACATTAGCCCTATGGCCCTCCGTGCCCACATGACACAGCTCTCAGCAAGCGGGGGCAGTGACTTGAAAACGGGCCCAGGTGTGAGTCTGGGGGAGACACAGGCCCCAAGGCCTTCAGGAGGTGGCCCCGAAGGTGGCACATTTCTGGAACGTGGGGAGAGAGATAGAGGACCTGGGAGTTCTGGGGAGCCAGGCAGCTTCCTGTGCCCCTGCAGGGGGTGGCGAGTGGGCCATGCAGCAGGGGTCAGCCCTTCCCAGCTGCGCAGACAGCCCTCACCCAGATGTGTACTGACCACAGTTCTGCTGAATGTCGGGGTGCTGTGACGCTGCCCCACTTGGTTGGAGCCTCCACTGAACGCCCACAGCTGAGATTTCATCTCTTCAGTCCCCTTCATCCAGTCCCCAGGGGCCAGGAAAACATGGCACAAAAGAGGGTACTGGGGCCCAGGAGGCTGAGGGCCTGCCCAGAGACATAGCCGGGAGCGCGGGGCGGCGGCCTCCTGGCCCTGTGGGTCCGCCCTCTGACATGGCCTCTGGGCACTGAAACTGGTGGGCAGGGGGCCTGTGGCAGTGTTTTGGAAGCTTTGCAACCACTGAAAATGTCCCTGCCAAGGACAGAAAAAGCTAAACTGCCCGAGGCACTGAGATCTTTGTGTATTCTGTGTGTCAAGCCTCCCTGTAGAGTGTGCACACACACGCACACGCATTCCTGCACACCCGCCGTGCTGTGTGTGTGTGTGTGGAGTGGAGAGTATGCACTTCGTGTGGAGTTGGACAGCTGCTTCCTGGGTCTGCTGACCTGTGGGAGAGGGAGCCCGGCGACCTGCCCCCTGCGCCAGTGGCTGCGGCAGCCTGCGGGGAGGGGAGACGGGGCATGCTGATGTCATCTCTGAGTTTCCCACGTCAGGCCAAGGCCCTGGCCGGAGGTCCAGGGAAGTCCCAGCACTGCTTGGGGTAGCTGCCCCTTTAATAAGGTGACAGCCGTCTTGTCCTACCTCCTCTGGTGGGGCCCCGCATCCTTCAGTTATCCGAAGCCCTTGAGTGGTTTTAAAATTGTAACTTTATTCACGGGAAGCTCTTTGTCATCAAACAGGACACGGCCTCTTAGGCTACTGGCCCCATTGTGCGTTTTCTTTGTTTCTCAGGTCATTGGGGGCTCCCCTTCTTGTCACATGTCAGCGATGGGCCTTGGGGGGTGGAGGGGCTAGGGCTAGTCATGGCTCGTAGTCACTGAATGTGCTCGTGGGGCCGGGCAGGTGCCGCTGGCTCTCCCTGCATGGTGCCATTCTGTCACCGGACACCTACGACTCAGGGTTAATAGCCCTGTTTTAGAAACTGAGGCCGTGAGAGGTCACACGACCCACGGCTTCTCCCTCGGCAGACGGGGAGCCCGGTTCTTAAGGATTCTGTCTACACAGCCTCTGCAGGATTTGCCGAGACTCTGACCCTGATGCGGACGGAGGCCTTATTGTCTGTGGCAAGTTGCTTTGTCTCCTCCTTTTCATCTCCAGTGTGTCACTTCTTTCAAGTTTGTAATTTCAAGGCTGACAGAAAAGTTGCAGGAATCCCCATTACCTTCATCAGCTCCCCCAGTTGTTCGCATTTGCCGGCTCTCGTTCCCTGTCTCACCCTCTCTCCTCCTCTCTGCCAATCTCTCTTTCTGTGCAAGTGCACACACGCGTGAACACACATGCAAATGCACACATACACATGCACACACACACACTTGCACATACACATGTGCACACACACGATCACACACATGTGCGCACATGCACACACAAATATACACACTCATATGCATACACATGCACACACACATGCACATACACTCACGCATGCACATACAAGCACACACACATACACATGGACACACACACATAGACACACTCTCTCTCACATACACAGACACACGTGCACACACACACACAGGCTATTATGTGTATACACATGCATTTTAACTTTCCGGAACCAGGGAGAGCGACTCGCAGACACAGTGCCTTTTACCTCAAATAACTCAGCGTGTGCTCTGTTCACTGTGTAACCACAGGAGTCAGAAAATGAGCACAGACCCTGGAGATTGATAGCAGTGCTGTGCTGTTATCTAACCCACAGACTGCGTTCCGATGTGGCCGCTGTCCTAGCAACGTCCTCTACAGCAAAGGAAACCCCAGGCCAGCGCTGCCTCCAGTCCTCTGTCACTTCAGCTTCCTGTGGGCCCGTTCGGGGACGGCCCGCTACTCACTTTGCAGTGTCCTTGATTTTGGTCTGTGTGACGTGTGATTGGGTTGGATTCAGGTTATGCGTTTGGAGCAGAAACACCCCCGAGCTGCTGCCTCGCTCTTTCCAGTGGGTCCATCAGGGGCTCAGGCTGTGCCTTTGTCCTCCACTGGCCATGCTCCCGGGGTCACCTGGTTACAGCGGTGTTGCCAGGTTCCCCACCCAAGTCCCACTTCTCCTGTTGTGATTCATCTCTCATGGGCAGATAGTCTGAGATATGAGCATATCCAGTTACTCCTCAAGCGTTCACCCACGTGCCTTGGCATCCATGGATGAGTTTGGGTTGATTCCATTATTATTCTGAAGCTGCCTAAAGGTATTTTTTCTAATTCTATCATTCCTTCTACTTTAACCAATTGTCTTTCTACTCGAAGGAAGACCTTTCCCTTTCCCCCCATTTATTCGTTTATATCAATGTAACTCGTGGATTTTTATTCCATTCAATGTGTACAGATTCTTTTCTATTATTTATTTTGATGCTAAGATGGTCAGATTTGACTGGGGGAGTGCTTTCAAACTGGCTTCGTCGTCCTTTGGACAAATGATGACGCCGTCACTCTACGAGCACTTCCTTACTTTTCAGCACAAAAAGCTGACCCAGAATCATCTAGTCTTTACAGTGTCCCATGCCTGGAGTCAGCCGTTTCCCCCGGCGCCGGGTTTCTTTAGTGAAGAACGACATGGAAGCCAAGCTCTGGGTGCTGCCAGGCCCATCTACGGGGTGCTGTTGCCTCCAGACCCTCCGTGTGTTCATATGTGATCTCTCCCTCTCTCCCCCCCCCTCCCCCTCTCTCTCTCCCTCTCCCTCTCTATCTCCCTCTCTCTCCCTCTCTCTCCCTCCCTCCGTCCCTCCCTGGCTTCCCCGTTCTATCCTTTTTTAAAACCGTGAATTCGCACTTAGACCTTCAGTTCCAATCCAGCCCTTTTTCACTTCTGTAAGTCCACCCTCCAGCCATGAAACCCGGCTTCGACTGGCCACAGAATATTTATATGTTTGTTCAATTATTAGCTTCCTATAATTATGTTTGTCAGCTATTTTAATTTTATGTTTACATTAATTTTAATTGCATAGGTGATCTATGAACAAATTATTTTTGAAAAAAAAAATTAAGTACAGGTAAAGTCCATTTCGTCCTCTACCCATCCCCCCACCAGATCGAACCACTGCTGTCATTTCATGTGGCTCTGTCCAGACTTTCTGCGCCTTCACACACCCACAGAAAGTAGAATCGTAATGTCTCGAGTGACCTTTATGAAAATGGATCCATGGTCTACACTCTGATTGTCAACTTGCTTGTATAAAAAGAAAACAAAACTCTTGGAGATTTTCCACATAGCTCATGTGGACCCACTCAGTTGCAGCTCGCCTGAAAGGCTGGTCTGGAAGGGCGCATCTGGACAGGACTGTCCCCCTGGCCACGCTACACTTAGAATGCACGGCCATGTCACGCACGGTGTAAATATCAGAGTCGCTGTGGAGAAGTGGCATTGTCACATTTTAGGACAGCCACGGTCTGCAGCTAAATAATTGTCACAACCACATTGTAAAGAGACTGCCCTGGATGTCACAGCACCTTGAGCCCCAGGACGGGAACGGCGCCTGCCCCTTGGTTAAAGGCGGGGCAAGCTCAGAGGCCGCAGACACCTTGGAGCATCAGGCTTCGCACAGAGACGTCACCTGCCCTCTGTCCCAGCAGGTGGCTGGCTGGAGTGACGAAGTGCGTGTGTGGGGCTCCTTAGATCTTAGAGTTTTCGGCTGTAGCTTATGTCTTAACCACCCAGAGACGTTTCTGTTACAAGGCAGAGAAACTTCTGCATGAGCTTTCATCTTTTCTTCTTTTTTAAAATGTTGTCTGTTTTGAAGTTGGGTTGGAGGTGATAAGGGCGACTGAAATCCTATCACACCACCTTTCTTAGGAGAATAGCTTCTTGTGGCCTCATCCAGTTCACAGGAGCACAGCCCCTGCCACCTCCCTGCGGGTTTCCGCCCCGTGGCCCTTCCCTGCCCGAGGCCCTGTGTCAGCCCCTCCCCGCAGGACAAAGGCCAGGCAGCCTTCACTGTGCGGTTCTGTGGCATGTCCTAAGGTCACACAGCCAGTGCTGGGCTCTGGGCTCAAACCCGCTGTCAGACTCCAGTCCAAGGTGTTTTTCAGGTTGGATTTTTCCCTGCGTGCGGACTTGTGACAGTTGTAACATACAGAACATGATGAACAATTTTAACTCACCAGTCAACACTGTCATCTAAAGATAATCGCTGTGAATATGTGCTTACGTACTTTGTACCAGATAACAAAGTCATACAGAGTACTTACTCGGCTGCGTCATAGTAGAGCGTTTTCCAACACTATTAACTTTACTTGTCAGGTTTCAAATGACTGTATAATATCCCACCGCGAGGCTAGATCATAATTTGGCCGGTCCTCCATAGTCAGAGTCAGGCTAATTTTATATTGTCGTTGTTATAAATGGTTTTAAATAAATCCTGTATGCAAATATTTAACTATGCCACTAAAAATGGGGTAAAATCATGGACCAAAAGTTATGCAGATGTTTGGACTTTTACTACCTAAAGCCCGATTCTGCCCCCCAAATGGCCGCCTGGCACCTGCCAGCATCACCTGTCACCCACACTGAACACAAAAACATCAAGTTTCCCAGTGTGGTCGATAGGAGTCGGCAGGCTGAAGCCACTTCCAAGGTCACAGCGAGGGGACTCAGCTCCTGTGGCCTTGCCTGGCGAACACGCGTCAGCTGCTCCCCTCCCGTCTGGACGTGCCTGCCCCCGGGCAAGGGAGCGGAGCCCCAGGGGTGGAATCCTGTGTCAGGAGGACGTGCTTCTGCCCCCCCACCCCCCACCTCTGCTCTTGCTATTTGAGATGACGCACCCCACATGCAGGCAGCTGGACGGTCACCCTTGTAACACCAGCCTCCAGCCCTCACCTCCCTCTGACCCCACAAAGTTCAGGGCATTGTATGATATAGGATATGATGCCCGATACGGTGACACTGGGGCCTGGTCTTCACAGCCTGTTCCTGGGGTGACTGCATAGATGATGTAAGTGACTAAGGCACAAATGCCACGGACTTGGTTTTTTTTTTTTTAGATTTTTATTAAAAACATAGGTAACATACAATATTATATGAGTTGCAGGAGTACACCATAGTTATGCAACATTTACCGTATTTGCCGGCGTATAAGACGACTGGGCGTATAAGACGACCCCCTAACATTTCCACTCAAAATACAGAGTTTGTTATATACTCGCCGTATAAGACTACCCCCTCTTCCGCACACCTTCCACACACCAAATAAAAGGTAAAACAATATCAGATTTGATTTCAACATTTTAATTTATATTCAAATGCTTATGACATGCAGGAAAACTGTCACAAGGCTGTATGTAATCAAACATATACATAAAATAGTGCAAGTTTATTACTGATAAACATACCGGTAATTCACTAAAGAAAACACACTCTATAGACTGGTACCGTAGATTTTGCGAGTGTGGTAAAATCGCATAACAGCAAAATCGCATAACAGCCGAGCATACACCCAGCAGCGCTGCTGATGCCTGAACGGTATGTGGAATGAAGTGGGCGGGCATCGGGAGGCCACTATGGCACGGGGCAAGCACTATGGGCAGTCTATCTGAAGTGTACCTGGCGTATAAGATGACCCCCCACTTGGAGGCATATTTTTCAGGGCCAAAAAATCGTCTTATACGCCGGCAAATACGGTATATACCTAGAGAAGTGATCACCATGATACGTCCAACAACCATCTGGCACCGTCCCACACCGTAATGATATTATTGACTATATTCCCTATGCTGTACTTTACATCCCCAAGAATTATTTGTTTTATGCCTGGAAATTTGGACCTCTTATTCCCCTTCACCTTTCCCCCTTTTTTAAATTTATGAATTATAGTTGACATTGAACATTATTTTATATTAATTTCAGCTGTACAGCATAGTGGTTAGACATGTATATAATTTGAGAAGTGATCTCCCGACTAATATAGTTCCCATCTGGCACCATACATAGTTATTACCATATTATTGACTATATTCCTGATGCTGTACCCTACGTCCCCGTGACTACTGTGTAACAACCTGTTTGTACTTCTTAATCCCTTCCCCTTTTTCACCCACCCCCTCAACCTCCCTCCCATCTGACAACATCAAAATGTTCTCTGTATCTATGAGTCTGGTTCTGTTTGTTTGTTTACTTTGTTTTTTAGATTTCACATATAAATCACATTGCATCTGTCTTTCTCTGTCTGACATACTCCACTCAGCACAATACCCTCCAGGTCCATCCATGTCACCGCAGATGGCAAGAACCCGTTCCCTTCCCTGGCTGAGCAATATTCCATTGTATATAAGCACCACCTCCTCTTTATCCATTCTTCTATCAACAGACACCCAGGCTGCCTCCACATCTTGGCCATTGTAAACAATGCTGCAATGAACATGTGGATGAGCACATCCCCTCAAAGTAGCATTTGGGTTTCTTCAGATAAATACCCAGAAGTGGATTACTATGTCCTTTGTCTCTTACTATAGTCTTTGTTTTAAAGTCTATTTTGTTTGGTATAAGTATGGCCACCTCCGCTTTTTTGTTTGTTTTTTTCATTTCCGTTTTTATGAAATATCTTTTCCCATCCCTTTGCTTTTTCCATCTGTGTGTGTCTTTCAATCTGAGGTGAGTCTCTTGTAGGCAGCATCTGTAAGGGTCTTGTTTTCTTATCCATTCAGCCCTCCTATGTCTTTTTTAGTGGAGCATTTAATCCATTTGCACTGAAAGTAATTGTTGATAGATATGTAGGTATTGCCATTTTATTGTTTATAATTTTGACTTTTTTTCCACCTGTCTTAAACAAGTCCCTCTAGCATTCCTTGTAATACTGGTCTGGTGGTGATGAACTCCTTTAGCTTTTTCTTGTCTAGGAAGACAAGATCTGTCCTTTGATTCTAAATGATAGCTTTGCTGGGTAATCTTGGTTGTATGTCCTCACTTTTCATCACTTTGAATATTTCATGCCACTCCCTTCTGGCCTGCAAAGCTTCTGTTGAGAAAGCAGCTGACAGTCTTATGGGAGCTCCCTTATAAGTTACTAGTTGTCTTTCTCTTGCTGCTTTTAGGATTCTCTCTCTGTCTTTAAACTTTGCCATTTTAATTATGATGTGTCTTGGTGTGGCCTGTTTGGGTTCATTTTGTTTGGGGCTCTTTGAGCTTCCTGGACCTGGATGTCTGTTTCCTTCACCGGGTTAGGGGAGTTTTCAGTCATTATTTCTTCAAATAGGTTCTCATCCCTTGCTTTCTCTCTTCTCCTTCTGGTTCCCCTATGATGCAAATGTTGTTACACTTGATGTTGTTCCAGAGGCTCGTTAAACTATCCTAATTTGGGGGGGGGGTTGTTTCTTCTTTTTGCTGTTTCGATTGTGTGTTTTCTGCTATCTTGTCTTCCAAATTGCTGATTCGATCCTCTGCTTCATCTAGTCACTGGTGATTCCTTCTAGTGCATTCTTCATTTCAGTTATTGTATTCTTAACTTCTGACTGGTTCTTTTTATGGTTTCTATGTCCTTTTATATGCTTGCTATCTCTTTGTTGAAGTTCTCACTAAGTTCCTTGAGCATCCTTATGACCAGTGTTTCGAACTCTGTCTCTGGTAGGTTGCTTGCCTCCATTTCGTTTAGTTCTGTTTCTGGAGTTTTCTCCTGTTCTTTCATTTGGGATGTATTTCTAAGTTTCCTCATTTTGGCTGCCTCTCTGTTTGTTTCTATGAATTGAGAAGATGTGCTGTGTCTCCTAGACTTGGCCGGGTGGCCTTATGTAATAGGTTTCCTGTGGGGCCCAGTGGAGCAGTTTCTGTGGTCAGCTGAGCCGGGTGCTCCAGGAGTGTCCCTTGTGTAGGTTGTTTGTGCCATCATGCTGTAGTTGAGCCTTGGTTGCTATTGACACATCAGTGGGTGGGATTGATCTTCAGACTGACTGGCTGTGGGGTTTGACCACATCCATAGCTTACGGGCTGCTGTGGGTTGGGCTTACCCCACTGAGTGGGATTCACCTCAGTGGGTTGGGGTGCCTGTTGAGACCACCCTTTGTGTGTGCCACTTGTGGGGCTAATTGGATGGTGCTCTGCTGTGGTCTGAAGCCAACATCCAAGTATGTTGGTTCTGGGACCTTTGGGGGGATCTCTGGTGCAGGCCCAGGTCACCCACCCACTATCTGTGACTGGCTAGGAGCTTCAAAGTGATCTGCAGTTGTTTGCTGTCTGTGCTAAACCATGAGACACATGGGAGAGGCCACACTGCAAACTGAGGACAGCTGCCACCAGTACCAGGCCTGGGGTAACGCTGCAAAAAGCCAGGACACCCCGAGGCCTGCTGCCACCTGTCTGCTCCCTTAAGGTTCAACCACTGATAAAGCCTTGAGTAGTATGGAGTTGGCTGAGGCAGGGTCTCAGGGAGTCACTAGAGTAGAAAGAGTTTTGGTCACAGGTTAATGTAGACTCTGGTTTGGTGCCAGTGCTGAGCATGGAGCAACTCAGCAAAAGTCTCAGAGCAAACTAGGGCCAGTTGCTGCCTGCCTGGGGCCCACTGACTCTGATAGTTTTCCGAGGAAGAGTGCAATGCGGGTGGGGGCTGGCTGTTCAGGGAGAAAGTGCCTCTGGTTTTGGGGGAGTTGGGTGGGGTGGAGGCCTAGTTAGTCAGCAGGGCGGAGCCCTAGAGCTCAACAGGCCAATCAGATTCCGATTTGGCCGGAAGCGTAGGGGGCGGGCTCAACACAGGAAAGATGGCGCCCATCTGCAAGCCGCCTGGGAGGAGGGCTCAACACAGGGAGAATGGCGGCTGTCCTCCAGCCCTTGCCTCAAAGCTACACCTCTCAGTCTGCCCCCCATCTGCCTCTGACACCCCTCAAGTCACTGTCCCTTCGCTGGAGCCCAAGGTAAGTGCCTGCGAGCGAGTCTGCATGCGGGCCGTTTAAGAAGACGCCTGGGTTTCCCGCAGCCTGTGTCCCACCTGGATGGTCAGAATCCCCACTGTTTTTCACAGTCAGATGTTGTGGGGGCTCCTCTTCCCAGCACCAGTACTCCAGGCTGGGGGGCCCAGTGTGGGGGGCTGGGGTCCCTCATTCCTCTGAGGGAAACATCTGTGGCTGAGATGTCCCACCTAATTCTCATCCACCACGCGCAGGTGTGGGGTCCTTTTGCATCTCCGCCCCTCCTACCAGTCTCAGCGTGGCTTCTTCTTTATATAGTTATAGGACTTTGTTTGGCTGGACTTCAGATGGTTCTCCAGGTTAACTGTTCTGCAATTTAGTTTTAATGTTAGTGTGTCCACGGCAGGGCGCTGGCCTGGTGTTTACCTGCCTAGCCATCTTGGATCTCCTGCCAGAGACCTATTTTGCATGATATTTGTAAATGGTACTATGATTGTGGGTCGAGTTAACAGTGTAGATTAGAGATGTGCTGGTGCCCAAACTGTAATGTGCTAAAATCAGAGAGGCAGGTTTGGGCTGTGGTTCCTCTCCACATGGTGGAGAGCGGTCAGTCAGTGGCCAGTAGAAAGCACCTTCCTTCTCTTAGTTCGTACACACAGCCATGTAGCTGTATTTTCAGCTATAGGAATAGCCTTACTTTAATGAAGGCTTCAGACAGGCTGGTTGAGGAGCACTTCCTGGCCGAGGCAAATTTTAAGTGACGAGTTGAAAACCAGAGTTGTCACAGTGAGTGGAAATCCCTGGCTGCCCGTGTGGATAAGTGGATAGGTGAGGTGTCAGAAACGGGGCCTAAAAGTCCTTGGGGAAATACGATTGCCCATGTCATCATCTCTGCGGCTTACGTTCTTTGGATAGTTGTCTACTTGGAATCAGATCGACGTGGCAGCACAGGGCAGATCCCCTCAGGGCGTTGGGACATTGGGTTCAGTGAGCCTCCAGCCTCAGAGGATAGCTCAGTACCCCCAACGCCCCCGGTGACAGGAATTATTACCTTACTGGCTCTGATTCCATGGCTCAGGACAGCGCTTGGGGACATGTATTTCGCGTGGTTCCTAGTATTGGTTTGGGAAACACTGGGCAGCTGGTGTAGGCACTTTAACCAGATCCTTTCAAGTGTTACTGCCCATGAGATCCCCACTGGATCTTGCTGAATCGCTGACTGTGGTCTGTGTCTGCACTGGGGCCTGAGACGCTGCACTTCCTATGAGCTCCCAGGTCATGTTGATGCTGCCCCTCTAAAGACCACATGTTGGAAAGTGAGAATGTCACCCAAGCATCCTAACAGTGACCCATGAGCTATAGCTGTGGTTAGACTTTTTCAAGAGTCATTGCCAATATTAAAAAAATGGAAGAGTCCTACTCCCAACCCCAATGAGGTAACTGGCACCAGGCTGGTTCTCTTGCCATAAACAGCTATAAAACTAGGCACAATATACAACAACTAAATATACATACAATACAAAATAAATAACATAAACCAGCGATACTGAGAAGGGAAGCTCACGAGCTCCCTGTCACTGAGGCCCCTGCCTGGGGACAAGTTCCAACCACACCACAGCCAGGTGATGTCTGAGCAGAGCATGGCGGTCCTGCTGAGCTGAGGACACAGAGCTCTGAGCTTGGGTCTTCTCCAGGGCCTGGAGTCTGCACACTGCAGCATCAGTGGAGGGGAGCTGGATGTGGGTCCCGCACGAGTCCACGGCTGGGGGCCACATCACCCAGTGCTGACCAGACAGCAGCTCCTAGGGGGCTGAAATCACAGCAGGGACTCCAGGGTCCGAGCAATGATGTAGGAACAGCAGCCTTGTGGGCTGGAGGTTGGGCTCAGGGTCCTGTCAGAGCGAGGTGAGCTCTTCAGCACCTTCTAACACCCCAGACACCCACCGGGCCACCACAAAGCTTGTGTCTGAGGCATAAGAGTGCTCTCGATTTGCCCAACAACGTCTAAGTTCAAGTCCCAACAAGATACCCCGAGTAGGGAGTTTGGAGATTGAGTCCAAGTTAGAGGGGCCTGGAAATACCTTGGATTTTCCATGAATCTGTATTAACAAACATAAAACCAAGCCAGCGTAAGTTCTTGATGATCTGCCAGCAGTAATGAAACAATATCACATCCCTGGAGGAAGGTACAGAACCCAGGTTCTCTGCAACAGGTTTTTTTTTAGTGCACAGTATTCAATAAAACACTGTGAAACATACAAAGAACAGGAACATGTGTTCCAGGGATAAGGAAAATGTCAATAGAAACTAAGTGTAAGATGGCCCAGTCGTTGGTGTTAGCAGACTTTAAAGCAGCTATGATAATTATATTCAAATAACTAATGGAAAATATTGCATTAATGAGTGACTAGAAAAGAATTTGAGCAGAAAAATGTAAACTATATAAAAACAACCAAATGGAAATTTTAGAACTGAAAAATTACAACTAAAATAAAAATCACCAGACTTAGCAGAAGATTTTAAGTGGACAAAGAAAAAGTCTTGTTTACAGATCAATAGACATTCTATAACTAGAAGTGCAGAGACAAAAAGGATTGAAAAATAAAAATGAGCAGAACCTTAGGGACCTGTGTGAAAATAAGAAATGGCCTAAGAACAGTTCTCAAAGCGTGAGAGTCCCCAAGACCATTCCAGAAAATCTACAACGTTTAAGCTATTTTCATGATAATACTACGATATTCCTTGCCCTTCCTACTTCCATGTGTTTATAGGTGGAGGTTTTCAGAGGCTATGCGATGTGTTAAGTCACAGCAGGTTGATGGGGAATAAGAAGTTAGCTGTCTTTTATTTATTAAGCCAGAACAACAGTCTGTAAAAATATAAGATGCATTTTTCTGACTAACACTTTTCTAAGATGTTTTTTCTCCATTACGAATTTGTTATTTATGTTAACATGTAACGGCCTCCTTTTTCTCCTCCTTCTTATCATTATTACTATTATTTAAAAATAAGCCAATAAAGAATTTCTGAGTTTCAATTTCTAATACAGTAAACATCCATAGATATAACTCATATAAACAAATGCTCTTTGAGTTCTTGAAAATTTCGAATAATGTAAAGGAATATTGAAGCAAAAATAGGAGGACTGCTGGTCTTACAAACAAGAAATTCAAGCCCCAGCCAGAGAAGGCGGTGATAACGGGGCAGACCAAAATTTTGAGAAATAATGATTGAGAACTTACTAAATTGGATGAAATACAGTGACTTAAGTTAGAAAAATTCACCCAACTCCAAACAAGATAAATATAAACTAAACTATCAGAGTCACATTGCCCAAAGCTAAGGAAATCTTGAAAGCAGCCGGATAAACAGCATACATTATATACAGGGGGAACCACGAACTGATGGCTGAATTCACATCTGAAATAACAGAAGCTAGGAGACAATTGAATTTTTTTTTAATGTAAAAGGAAAACTATCCTGTCAACCCAGATTTATATATCCAGCAAAAATTACCTCCAAAAATGAGGATAAAATAAATATGTTTTCTAAACAAACAAAAGTTTGTAAAATTTGTTTTAGGATATCTGTACTACGAAAAAAAATGCTGAGGACATTATCAGATGAAGGGGAGTTTAAACCTACATGGAAGGAACAGAAGGTACCAGGATTGGAAATGAGTCTGGAAGGTAAAAGTCTTTGTTGTTCTCCGTTTTACAATTTAAATATACTTAGAATAAAACTGATTTGAAAAAAACACTATAATATTATAGAGTAGCATTGACCATGTATAGAGAAGTAAAAGATAACACAACTGCAGAAAGGATGTGAGGAGAGAAATGGAATACTATTGTAAGTTCGTTTTCTTGTAAAATAGGAAGTGAAAATGTCGGGTGTGAATGGAATGGGATGGAATACTACTCGGCCGTAAAAAGGGGCAAAGTATTAAAACACACAGCAACATGGATGGATCTCACAGACATTATGGCGAGTGGAAGGAAAAAATGATTCTGTGTGAGTCCATTTATATTAAATTCTAAGCCAGGCAAAACTTATATGCAGGGATAGAAAGCAGACCTGTGGTTCACCGGAGCAGTGTGTGTGTGTGTGTGTGGGGGGGGACGTGTCCTGCAAGGGGCGGGAGGGGGCTTTCTGGGGGGAAGGAGACATCCCATAACTGGGTGTGTACCGTGATCGAACGTCATTGACCAGTACACTTAAAATGTGCTAATTTTACTATTATAAATTAGTCCTGAATAAAATCGATTTTTAAAATTGGGGCATTTAACATAAAAATCTGGATTTGGGGATTCTCTAGAAAAGCCAGATCTAGACATACTGGGCAAGCGCCCCTATGTGGCAGCAACCAGGTGGGGCTCGGCATGGCTGCCCCGTCCAGCTGGGACAAGCATCTTTCTAAAGCCCCCACAGAGGGGTCCCCTCTCCCCTCACTCATTTACTCTGTGTGCCACTTTTTGCTATCTGTTGACTACCTTTTGGGCTCTGGTCTTAAAAAAATACTAAGTTTGTTCATTTGTTCAGCAATTTATTCAGCCATCAGTCATTTGTAAAATGTGTTCTGATTTCCTGGGACCAGCGTTTCTTCTCCCTGAGATGGGCTGATCCCCATTCCAGGAGCAGGGCCAGAGGGGAGCCCCATTTGGCCGTGGAGGCCCGAGCAGCTCACAGACCTGCCCCCGCTTGGCGACCTTGGGCGTGGGGGCGGGGTCACATGGCGTGGCTCCCTGGTGTGGTCTGGGGAGGACAGGTCGCTCTGTTCTGACTCTCCGACTCTGGGGTCTCCTCCCCAAGTCCAGCTCTGGGAGAAGGAGCCTGTGATGGAGGTGGCGTTACAGAAAGCCCAGTCAGGGCTTGGACGTGTACATGGGGGTCTGGATTAGAGAAAAGCGGGGCTTTGTGAAACGGCCCGTTATGTGTGGCTTTGGCTGTGTGACCCAGTCAGTTGTAGCTGAAGGGTGACTGGGACGCCCTGACATCAGGACGTTTTCTTTAGGGATTCCTGGGCACGACTTGCAAAGCCGCCAGAGGACCCTAAGCTCCCACTGGCGTTATGCAAATCCGTAGCCTCCCCTATCCCGCAGCTCAATGTTTTACCTAAATCTAATTCTTAAAATAATGATTTCTGAATCAAAACTTTGCGGGAAGATTTACAGGCACGTTTTATAAATCAGCGGCAAGATATATAACACAGATAGGGGGATGTGCGGATTTATAAATCCGACTTGTAAATCAGGAGGAAAAACATCATGTTTTACACTAAATAATATTTTTACAAATGGCACCTCATACATCATGCAATTGCCACAAATCTTTCACACTGGAGGCAGCCTACATAATACAAGGCTGAGTCACAAAGGAAGTCGGGGCCTGGGTGGCGATGAGGGGAAGAGTGTGCAGGGTTTGGAGAACAGCTCCTGTCCCCCTCGTCCAGGAAGGTGGGTGGGGGACTCTGCAGTCAGACTCTCCTGGGTTTGAAATGCCGCCCCCCGCAACCTGAAGGCTGCCTGACTTTGGGGGACTTTCATCACCACCTGTCTCAGTTTCCACATCTGTAAATTGCAGAACAATAAGCCCTTTGCCAAAAGATTGCTGAGAAAATTAAACGGGAATGCTATCTTTAAAGCTAGGTGTCTGGAAAATACCGAGTGCTTAATAAATGTGTATTGTCATCTACTGATATATTACCAAGTTTACGACTTATCATCATTCTTCTTACCCCCAGTCTGTGTCAGCGTCCTCCCCAGGACTCAGAGGAGGCAGCTGTGGGCAGCGGCACAGCGATGGGTCCTGTAAGACAGTGTGTGCTCTCCTAGCCCAGCTCGATATGCCGGAATATTTTCCCTGATGTTTCCCAATTTCCAGCTGCAAGAATTTCCCCCCAAAAAGGCCCCTGAACGCCATTTTTGAGACCTGGCTTCTATGCAGAATTTAAATACAAGCTAATGTTTTTAAGAAGATTGTTAACAAAAGTAATGCATTTTTATTGCAGAATATTTGGAAAATAATGAAAATCGCCAATACTCTTGCCGCCCAGAGATAATCACCCTTAAAGGCTTTTCTGTGCATAGAGTTACATACATACACTTTAAAAAACAAAAAAATGGGGCCACACTGTTCAGGTTGCTTTGCAACTTTTCCCCCCGTTTAACTATGTATTGTGAACCTTTTCCAAAGTCACTAAACAGTTCCCAGTGTGGCTTTTTTATGGTCGGGGATTATACTGCACCATAATTTATTTAACCAGTTCCATATTGTCAGACATTTATTTTGTTTTTAATTTTTTGCTATTATAAACAACCTTCCAGGGAACATCTTTTAAATAAATTTCTGCCGTTATTTATGGTTATTTTCTAAGGATAAATTTCTAGCAGAGGAATAGCTGTGGAAATGGACTGTGCAGCTTGGAGGAGTCCGGCCCCGTGCCCCCTGGAAAGCTGGCATCACTTTAAGCTCATGCCCGCAACCTGAGGGCGCACGGTCCCCGCGCTCCAGACCATCTTTATTCTTTTTTTTCAACTGTCAACGTAATAGCTGAAAAATTGTGTTTCACTATTGTTTCAGTTTGCACATCTTTGACAGCTCGCAAAGTTAAACATTTTTCATATTTTCGCCGTTAGTACTTCTTTTGTGAATTTCCTAATCATGGCTTTTGTCCACATTGACGTGTCAGAGCATTAAGAATATTAACTCTTTGTTGCGTATGTTGCAAATATTGCGTTTCTCAGTTTCTCATTTGCCTGAAACTTTGCTCATAGCAGGAGATTTTAATTTATATGTGGTTACTTCTACCAACATTTTACTTTATGGTAAAATATTATTTAAAAGATTTTACCAACACAAGATCAGATAAACATGCACCTATATTTACTTCTAGTTATTTTGTATATGTACGTTTAAACCTTAATCCACCTGAAATTTATTTTAGGATGTGGCGTGAAGTAGTGATGAGTCAATTTATTCTTAGGATTTCACAACTGTCTTTCATCATTACCCCCAGAAGTTTGAAATATTCCTCCCGCCATGAACGAAACTTTTTTTTTAATTGAGGTTCGTTGGTTAATAGCATTATGTAAGTTTCAGTGGTGTACGACACTCCAATTCCCTGTGCAGACACTCCAGCTGCTCACCACCAAAAGCCCAGTCTCCACCTGCTGTCATACATTTGCCCCCCGTTACCTGCTTCTCACTCCCCCACCCCCTTCCCCTCTGGTAACCACTGATTTGTTATCTGTCTATAAGTTTGTTTTTCTTTTGTTTGTTTGTTTTATATTCCACATGAGTGAAATCATACGGTATTTGTCCTTTTCTGTCTGCATAATACCCTCAAGGTCCATCCACGTGGTTGCAAATGGTCATATTTCACGGTTGGTATTGTGGAGCATGGAACTGTGCACATGTCCTCTTTATCCAGTCACCGGCCCACGGACGCTTAAGTTGCTTCCATATCTTGCCTGTTGTTAATGCTGAAATCAACATAGAGGTGCATCTGTCTTTTCAAATTCGTGTTTTCATATTCTTCAGGCAGACACCCAGAAGAGGAATTGCTGGGCCACACGAAAGCTCTTTTCTTAAATTTTGAGGACCCTCCATACGGTTTCCATAGCGGCTGCACCAGTTTGCAGTCCCACCAGCAGTCTAAGAGGATGAGCTACAGTCCTACGTGTTCTTCGTACCCGCTCACCCCGGTCCAGTCCCACTTTATTTCAATTATAGCAGTTTTAGAATCTATTTTAACAACTATTGCTGCAAACATCCCTAATACTTTTGTTTCGTCAAATTCCACTTGACTATTTTGTTCATTGATTCTTCCAGACAACACTTATAGTCATTTTTCAGGTTTCAAAGAAAAAGTCTAAAATTTTGGATTGGAATTACAATAGATTTATCAGTAAATTGGAGGGACCTGATGCCCATAGGCTGTTAGCATTCCGTTCCAGAGCAGAGGAAACACGGTGCGTATTCCTTCCTGCATCTACCTCAGTACAACTTTTTTCCCCAGCCCCTTCCAAGGCCACTGGGTCAGGACAGCTTCCTGGTCAGGAAGGACTGATGCTCTCTGATGCTGTTTCACTAGAATTTGGGATCCGAGGTCTCTAAGGAGATGGAGAAGGCGGAGAGAGGCTAATCTGAGGTCAGGGGAGGGTGTTCGGGTCTCTCCTTGGAAGCACTCGCTTCTGGCTTCTCAGTAGGTCCTGTCAGGAGCTTCAGACATCAATGTCTACACGTGACCCTGCAGTCACGTGACGGGCCCACGTGACAGGCTCAGTAACTTGGCAGCGCCAGCACAGCCCTTAGTTTGCAATCCGCACACCACTCTCTGCAAACCGCCCGTGGGAAGCGGCTGGAAAACTTCAGTGTTTAGACGTCCCAAGTAAAGGCAGAAAATTTGACCTTAAGCTACGAAACAGAATAAGCAGTAATGATAAAAATGAAACACCTGTTCTGGGAAGCTGGGAAATGGTACTTGGCACGGCCTCCTGTGTCCCTGGTGACCTGGAGTTCTGAGAGTCAGCGGGGCTTCCTGTTTCTGGGCATTGCTGGGCGCCCCTGCTGTCCCCCCGATGCCCCGTGAGGTGAGGCCTGTGCGCTGCGAGCACACTTGAGGTTTAAGAAGATGACTGCAGATGCTTCGTGGGGAATGTTATGGGCAGCAAGGCAGTTACGGGCATGGGAAGGCAGTGGGGAGACAGATGTGCTGTCCGGGGTGGGGTGTGGCAGTGTCACGGACCTGCTGGAGGGAGGAAGCAGCTCTAGGTGTGCTCTGGGGACAGACTCAGCAGGCCTGATGATGAGAGTAGAGAAGGCAGGTGACTGAGATGGTTCCCAGGCTCTGGCAGTGGGAGGCGCGTGATCGCTGAGATTTGAAGGCATGAGTAGGAGGAGACTCGGGGCAGCAGACACTGGACTGGCCGGAGCTGAATTTAGTTAGTGCCTGTAGAGGGCCAGACTCTGGCGTTAAATGACAGACCCACCCACCGCCACTCCCAGCTCCCCGAAGCACAAAGAACGCCTTGGCTGATGGAGTGGAATGTCTGGATTGAAAGCAGGTGGAGAGCTGGGGACAGCACATGGGCACACCTCTAGGAAGCCAGACTGGGGAGGGCAGCAGGAGGAAAGGCAGGGGAAGGAGGGGAATATGGCGGGCAAGGGAGATCAATTTAAGGATGGGGACAGGTGGGCATGCTTAGAGCGAAGAACAGGAGTGGGTGAAGAAAGCCCTGAGAAGCCGGGAGGAGGGGCGCCAGCTTCGCCTCCGTGAGGGAGGAGATTGGGGGGGCGATGGGGGCTGACAGCCTCGGTGTTGGGCAGATGACATGCTCCTGTGTGACGGCGTCTCGTTTCTCCATGAAGTAGGGGACAGGGACATTTTCCAAGCATGGAGTCTGGGGACACGAGAGGGGTTGAAACAGTTGCTGTGGTACGTGGGTCGGAGAGAGAAATGCCCAGAGACCGCTGGGCAGTGTGGCGGCGTGAGAGCAAGTTCTGTTGTGCCCCCGGGATGTGATGGTGGGGCGCGCTTGCTGTAAGGGAGGCAGCAGAGTCAAGTTTTGAACTGTTGTTGCATGAAATGAAAGGATCTCTCTTGTGCACAAGAGCTCCCCAGCAGCAGCAACCTGACTTCCTCCCGGGGCGTTCACGGCCCTGGGGCTTGAGCACGAGGGCTGGGGGCGGCACTGACCCCCCATGTGGGCTTCTCTCAGGTCCTGCCTGGCCCACAGGGTCCTGCTGGGCAGAAGCACAGGGGATCACAGCCTGGGAGGCAGGGATGGAGACGTCCCCATGTGGCTGTCTCCACAACAAACGTCACTGCACTTCCTGGTCACCCTTCAGAATGCCCACGTGATTATGTGTTGAGCTGGTGCTATTTCCCGAGCTCTTAGCACAGAGAGCATTACACAGCCAGTGATACGGAATTACAACCATCCAGACGTACGGTTTGGATAAACAAGCAGAGTGTAAATTAACCGTGGGTGACTGTGGGCCCTGCTCTCTACTCCCCCGGAAGGAAGCTCCGACTCAGAGAAAGCCATCGCATCCGAAAGCGTGGACGCGCAGCATGGTTTAGACAAATGTTGAGCCTTATTTAATGCTTTTCATGGTGCCAGAGCACCATGGCACCAACCCGTCTAGGAGAACTTATAACTGTGTGCCGGTTTCCTGTAAATAGTAACCCCTCCTGCTGGATTCTAGGCCTGTGTGCCAGGGCCCAAGAGTAGGCACTCATTTGTCATCACCTCGCTTCCACTCCCCACGTCCCCAAAGAGCTACGTGCCTCGTGCATCTGGGTGTCAGACTTCATGGAGGGGATGCAAGTGTCCTCCTCTGAGTAAACCCCCTTCGGCTTCCACTGTGGTCCTCCCGCCTCCCGGAGCCCCCCATGCGTGTCTGCAGGGGGGGAGCCCCCGTCGGCTGGGACCCTCAGGGCCTGAGCTCATCCAGCCCCTCGGGTGCCATTAGGCGTGGGTGGGTTCTCTTTTCTGGCAGTAAAGGGCTCCCTCACTTCCCATATTTTGCATTTCATGATAAATTCTTCTGGGACACGAGACTTTCTGTGTGAGGTCCTTGGCCTCATCACTGGCACATGAACCTTATAAACTTTGTTTGACAATAAAGAGTATAATATTGGCTTTCGATAGCACATGTGCATCACTTTGCAAGGAGAGAGAAAAAAAAATTAATAACCGAGTGAAGGGCTCCCCATTAGCTGCAACACCTGTACTGGGGCTTTTCAAAGAAAAGCAATCCACAAAGCACTTGGCTAAATATACACTTACTTTTCCTCCTTGTCTGTGGTGGCCTTTCAGATGTAATTCTCCCTGCTCCCCCCCCCCAACCCCCCCACACACATATACACACATGCTTTGTAAAGATTAAACTCAGAGTCCATCATTTAGGGACCTACCTGGGAGTAGGTATAGCCGTGTGGCCCAGACATACCGAGGGCTCTGAGTGCCAGCGAAGCCTTGAAGGGTTCAGACGTTGTGAGCTAACGAGCATTCAGGCTCATTCTCATATTAGCAAACCGGATATTTCACTCACACACCAAGACCAAATCCTGCTCCATGAGATGGCAGAGGGACCATCTCCAGGCTCAGATGTTCAGAGGGAGTGTGGCTTCCAGGGTGTGAAGGGCCATTGGTCTCTGATGTCCTCTCCCAGATGTCAGCTTCCAGAGCATGTGGTGGTCTGGAGTCAGGTGATTTCTGGGACATATGGTGGCCTTGATGGCTTACTTTCTGTGAAGGCGAGGCAGGCAGCAGGACCCACTCCCGCCCTGACTCCACATGGTGGCTTTTGACATGGACGCTTGCTGTCACTTTCACATCTCGTTTCCAACCTCTGACATGAATAGTGAAGACTTCTGGATCGCTGTGTGTCATGTTAACTTGGCCAAATGCTAATGGCGCAGAACAGAGCCGTGGTCCCCAGGGCAAAGCTAATAGACTTACCAAAGCACTTACCTGCATGCAACCATCCAGATCAACTCCATTCAGTTCAGTGGACACTTCCTGACCCTCCACGCAAGTCCCTGTGTGAGCCCTGTGGAAAACGCAGGCAAGGGTCCATCTCCCTCTGGAAGTTCCAGCCTGGAAAGGAAGGTATTTAGGGATAAAGAACTGACAGCAGAAAGGCAGCAATGAGGGGATAGGAGGACATGTCGGAGGGAGAAGTCCGCTCTGATTGGCACTGGGGAGCCGGCAGGTGGGAAGGCACACTCCTCCAGAGCCTTTAAAGTTTTTCTAAGTCTAGAGAGTCATGGGGTGTGATCAGGTCTTACTTGTATTTTTCCATCTCAAGAGCCAAATGAAAACATCTCCGAGCATATTGGAAACAACAGCCGGCCACACGCATCTGAGTAAGCCCGTTCCCATGCAGACTCGGATGCACGCTGGTGCACGTCACTCTCCCTCTGTGTGAATCGGGCTGTACCGGCCTGCAGAGGGGTTTTGCACTTAATCTGCAGGGACGTCCCTAGTGACACGTGCCATGTGCACTTACAGATGCACATCCGGGAAAGTGCAGGGAATCTCCCAGGGCCTCAAAGAATTGATGGGGAAAGTGAGGACCCTGGCATCAAACAGGTGAGCAGCTCGGTCCATCCAGGGGCTCGGCATTCTAACTAGTTTAGCTTTTATGCTGCTTGAGTGCAACTCCCGTTCTTTTCAGTTGTTGCCTCAGAAGGAAGTGGCGCCCAGTTTGGCCTTCATTGAACTTTCAGTCCCAGAATCACAGATCCTGCTATGGGCTCACCAAAATCCAGTCCCTCATCTCCCTGGGCTCACAGCTGGACTACATTTCCCAGCCTCCTTTGCAATTAAGTGTGGCCACATGACCAAGATTTAGCCAATGGGAAGAAAGAGGAAGTAGAGGGCATCACTTCCAGGACAGCCCATAAAGTCCTCCCTCCGGACCGTTCTTCTCTCCTCATCTGCCAGCTGAACAGCGAGAGTGCTGAGGCTCTGGGCACTACTCGCCACTAATCACATGTGGTTGTTTAAATTTAAATTAATTAAAATGTTTAAAACATGAAGGGCAGGTAATGCGGCAGTTCCGTGTCCTCAGGACTCCGTCCTTCCCTCAAATCCAATGGCAAAAACAAGTGAAACTGAGCTGGAGGATCCCCGAGTTCTGCCTGGTGTCTGGGGCATGGGTGGGACCCCAAAACAGAAAGGCCAAGACACGGTGCAAACACACCCAGCCGACCCTGGCACCGCCCCCTTCCCGGGACCTGCTGACCCGACGGCACCCCCTCCCCGGCTGCCATTACCGTCGCCTGGAACGTTTCTGGGCTTCCGTTCCCTCGTTGTCAAGTTGCAGTTGATGCTTCTGGCTTCAGGAATCAGTTTTACGGAAGTAACACATGCACCGTATGGTCGTTTTCTCTCTCAGACCTGTTGCTCCGTTTTATTTTGTACAAATATCCAGTGACTTCAGAGCTCTTGCCCAGCGCTCACTGACCTTGGCGTTGGCGCCGTTTTCAAAGGTTAGCTAAGCGCGAGCTTGTGGGTCTGTTCCTGGGCCTGACGCAGCTCCACCCTCGGGCTCCTCGCGCTGCTGCCACTGTTGTGACTGCATTCACTGTATGTAAAAACTACAAAGTCGGCCTGGAAGCCAGGGGACAAAGGTCCCCCAGTGCTTTTCTTCTTCAAAAACTTACGTATCGTTAGAAATTCAGTTCCACAGTCTCAGTAGCCACAATTAAAATGTTGCATGGCCCCATGTCCCTAGTGGCCACCCAGTTGGACAGGGAAGTACAGGACAATTTCATCCCCACAGAAAGGTCTGCTCTAGAAGAGGTTAAAGTCACCAGAGGGAGAGAGGCTGGTCCCTGAGACATGCAGGAAGCAGACGCCTCACCCGTCACTGCTGCTGATGGGTTTTGCTAAGAAAAATAAACCTTTGTTTGTGCTCGTTTAGATTTGGGGTTCATTATTCACAATAGGTAGTGACCCTTATTTGCTACAGGGTTATGTGCAGGGAATCATTTAGTTCACGTCTCTCTCAGTAGGTGGTGGAGAAGTCCCAGGTGCAGAGCTGTCTTGTCCAAGACAAGAGCAGAGGGTTCGTGGGTTGTCCGTAGCGCTGCGTCTGTCGGCACACGGAAAGCATCAGGGCCTCCCACTGGCTCAAGAGCCTGGACACCTGCACACCCCCGATTTTGACCAGGTCTCCTCAAGTGCCACCCCGTCAGAAAGCCCTCCCAATCACCCAGGCAGCACTGCCCCGCGTCACTGTCGCTTTAGCATGGTCTGTGCGTCCTTCCTCTTATACAAAAGGTGCCACCGTGAGGCCAAGAGCCTTGCTTCTGTGGCTCCGTGTGGACTCAGCTCCAGGTGCGGTGGGAAGCAGGAAGCCCTACCGACTGGGGAATGGATTTCTTGAACATCCCAGCAGAGGAGTCCGACGTAATGTTTAAGAATGATTTGGTGACCAGACATAATGTTCATATACAATGTAAATTGTAATTAAGTTTTAAAACTTTGAGAGTTTCATGGTTTTCCTCTGAAGTTACTGGAGATTCTTTAACAAATTATCAATCTTTATTATAGATTCTGCAAGTAGAAAACAATCCGTAACAATTGTGCAAGGTCTCTGGCAGGGGTGTCTGTGTAAGTAGGTGCAGCCGTTTAAGGGGGGCAGGCTTAAGGCTGTTGCTTTATGGACTTGGGTTTCGGGAGGAAGACCCTGTGAGTGGCACATCATGTAAACTTTCAAAGATAAATAATTGCTTCATCACAGAAATATTAATGTAAATTAAGTACAGTTCCCTCTAAAATGGGAGTTTAGATGATGCTGGAATTCCATAGGCTGACATTTGAGTTAACTTTCAATCACTGACTCCCGGTGACCCTGTCTCAGGTAAGAAGATGGTAAATCTATGGACCACGACGCACGTTTGTCCTAAGCTGCCGTCAGGACCGTCCGCCCATGGACGCGAGCCCATCATGACTGTTTTGCCTACACAGGGTTGGTTTATACAGAACAGCGGCAAGTTCTGTTTTAGAATGTGCCAAAAGGAGAGAGAGATATTAGAGCCTTTTTCCATAAAGATTTTTACTCATGTGGGGAAAAAAAGTCCTTTCCTTTTATGTTTTTTACCCTATTTCTTCTATTTCTTGCATATATTTACACCACCGGTGTTGTGAAAGGTTATCTTAGGGGGTTGGCGGACACACTTGTCATTTCATAGCTATGTTTTTTCATTGCGTTCTTTTTTGTGGTGACAATGTGTGGCAGATGCCTCCCATGTAGTGATAGAAATTTACCTTTCTAAGTAAAAATTCGACTTATATGAAAAATATTAGTACATCATAGGACCGACATAACATGGAGGCAACAGAATTCTGAGCATGGTGTGCGTCCGAGCAAAGTGTAGGAAATCACTCGTGTATCTGACCCGTGAGGCGGAGCCAAGCAGCGGGATTTCCGTTTCTGTGCTAATGTTTGTACCTGTCTGCAGGCTTTTTTTTTTTAATTTGAATCTCATTAGCTTCGTTCAGTCCCTGGCAAAGAAGAAATGGCTTGTGGGTGACCATAGAGTGCCTGAGTCTTGAGTAGGGAACAGACGAGTCTCTGGACACCCACGTCTACCCTGGATGTTAAGAGTAAAAGCCACCGGTCAGCCCGGGTGAAATGGCTGCTCCTTTCCTTGGTCTGGAGTCAAGTCCCAGCGTCACAGAGCGGTCCTGAACTCTGCTCAGGTTTCCTCCCGAGGGCAGCCCAGTGGGCAGAGGCACTTCCTGGGGCCCATGCCACCCCCAAAGCTGGCTCCTCTCTGCTGGTGTCACTGCTGCCATTCAGACCCCCTCCTCCAACCCCACCGGCCTTCCAGCTCTGAAGTCACATCAGCTGAGACTTCAATGACCTGTCTTAACCACAGTGACCATCGTGGTCTCCAGTTACTCTGTGCCTGGGACCCATTTCCCTAACAGGAAGACATATTTTAAATGACACGAGTCACGGAGAATCCTCAGAGGACTTTGAAAGGTTTGGAACAACCAACAAGGAGTTCCAAACACTCACCCCAGTTTGTCCGGCCCCGGCCCTCGTCGGTCTGAGAACTAGGAGAGCTCGTCAGGACCGATTCTCTGACCATCACCAAGGCATTCCTGCGCACAGCCCTGTAGTGACACCAGAGAGTGACGCTCAGGACGTCGTGATGGTTGCAGGAGCCAAAAGGACAAGTAAGATGTGGAAAGTAAAAATAAAATCCTCAACAGTTGTCTGCAATTTGTAGGCTTTTCTCAAACCCTCAAGGGAAGGTCATTTCCCTGAACCCCAGGGTCCCTGGGGGCACGAAAGGTCAAGCCCAGGGTGAGGCCAACGCCTGCCAGGTGCCCTCACACCCATTCTTTTCATGGAGTTTGCTTCTCTCCTACTCGAATTTGTAAACAATCACCAACTCAATGCATGTGATAGGGACCCCGCCCTAGGTTTCGCAGTTTCATCTCACAAGTTTCCCATTTTACCTGTAGTTGCATCTCCCCATCCCCCACCCCTAATAATTAGAAGGGGATGGACACTTGAAAGGACTCAAGATTAGAAAGGAAAAACAGTTTTGAAAGGTTTGATCAACTGAGAACGTTTGCACCCCACACCCACCATGGACGTCTTGCTGTAATCTCGAAACTCCTCAGTCCGGGACCAAATTCACTGTTTCGCTAAAACCATCTCTCCTTTGCTTCTTCCACTGGCAGCATCGTCTCTGCCATGCTGAGCCCAGCACTCAGGGTTCCCTCACCCCCAGAAACCTGTCCTGTCCGCCCCCCACCATGCTGGGAGCGGGGCCTGGTCCTGCCTGTGCTTTGCCACCGAGTCTCCCCACCCCACCCCCGTTCCTCCGTGGCCAGCTGCACGTGTGTCTGCGCCCCAGGCCCTCAGTCCACCTGCTCTCCCTTGGGATCCTGCTCGGGCTGGTTCTGTCCCCTGCCCCCTGCGCCATCCCAGCCCTGGGCCCACAGTCCCCCCGCACCCCCAGCTCCTGCGGCCCCGGGCCTCTGACTGGTGTCCCTGTTTTTCTTCTGATGCCCTGGGTCTCAGGGAGACTGTAAGTTGTCTGAGGGCTGGAGCACGCCTCCTGCCTCATCCCGGCATCCCTCTGGGACCCTGGCAGTTTTACATAATTACCTGTTGAACAAATGATGAGTGGATGCTCTCCAGGTAGATTTTAAAGATGGGGAGCCAGGAGCAGGAGCTGTCTAGAGAATGAATCCTTACTTTGGATCTGTACTGAGCCTTTCTGTCAAGGACTCTTTGGACTATGAAAACAGGAACAATTATGGTGTAAATGGACTTTGAAAATAGCAATAATTAGGTAATTAAAAATGTACTTCAGTTTCATTATGGTGTCCATAAAATTCCACCATCGAAAAACAAACTATTTTAACATATTTTACTTAATATAATTCATGTAATTGTGATTTTTATGTTCCACCTAGTTATGCAATTAAGGAGTACACAGCTATTTCTTACAATTAAGCATTGCTAAAATCTGCTGCCAGTTTAGAACGCGGAGTATGATGTATTTAACAACTTTTTATGCTAAACAGTAGACACAGTTAACATTATATTCATTTAATTCCATTTTAATTAGTTGAATAATATTTTTACGTGTGAATTTAGGCCTAACTAGAATGGCACAGCACTGAGGGTGTTTTCTTTCAAGTCGTGTGTCTGTAACTCGCCAAAGTCCCTGCAAAGGAAAACAGTCAGAGGTGTGGGTGTGCGAGCAGCAAAAACGCCCGTGTTCCAGCTCCCCACCCGAGCTTTCCACTCGTTGGTAAACGCTTCTCGTGCCACAGCGGTTCTGGGGACGCCTCTCGGGGGTTTATCCCCAGGAAGTCCACCAACCGTGCTCCAATTCGAGGCCTGAGGCCGGCAGAGGGGGGACACTCCCATGCTGCTTTGGGGGGTTGGAACCTGCCTCCCCCCGCCCCCCATCCTCGCCCACCGCCTCAGCTCCACCTGACCTCAGCCTGTCTTCCTGGAACCCCGGTGGCCTTGGCCTTCAACAGCTGGAGCCCTGGCTGGCACTGAGTACGTGGCTTGGTGACGGTGGAGGCCAGCCTGAGGTCTGCAGGTAGAGCTGTGTGGTCAGACACCATGGGGAGGGGCCTGCCACGGCCACGCCACGGACTGGGACTCAGCATTCTGAGAGCCACAGCGTGCTAAAGCCTTTGCCCTCACTGCCCCTACATCCATCCAGCCGGGCCAGACCCAGGCGAGGGGCGCTTCCATGTGCCAGGCACGGTCACATGCTCTTACCCTCGCCCCACAGAGGACGGGAGGCTCAGAACCTGTCTTTCCCCTACGATAGCGCCTTGGTTACCCCTCCATATGGCTGTCTCAGGGGACTGCATTCCAGAGCTGCCTTGCCAGGACACTGGCATGTGACCCCAGGTGGCCCTCTGGACCCCTTTCCTGGGTGTGTGACTGTTGAGAGGAAGGAGGCAGAGACGGGAAATGTCTGGGGCCGGCTCTCCCCGGGAGGCTGCAGGGACCCAGCACCAGCTCCCGCAGCCCACACCCTGTGGCCGCTCAGCCCTCACCCTCTCCACGCCCCTGGCCAGCCTTGGCTTTGCTCCCTCGGGGACCCCAGTTCTCCTCGTAGTAACCGCAGCTGATTTCTGTGGCTTGAAACCCAAGAACCCCACGTGCCAGAGCCACTCCCACAAACGCAACCGTCGTCGTTGAGTGGGGGTCCTGAGCATCTTCTCTGTGCTGCATGCTGGGGTCCTGGCTGCCAGGAGCAGAGTCCGTCTTCAGCAAGGGTGGCCATTCATTACACTCAGGACGACGTTTCTAGAACAAGGTGCTTGTCCTGGTCACGCACGGGACTGCCCCACGGCTTGGTCACGTCGAAACAGGTTGTGCCAGGATTTTGTAACCGGAGTGCTTTGTCCACATCCTGCTCCAGAATCAGTCAGTGGTTAGCTTCCTCCATCAGGGCACCAAACTAGCGTGAACACGGGTCGGGCATTTCAAAGCAGGAGAACGACTCTGGGGAAATTCCTCCAAACAGGTGACCAGCCCAGTCTTCCCTGGGAACTTTGTGATGGGCAGTTTGTTGGGGTCAAAAGAAACCCAGTGCAGAGTCAGGAGACTTGGCCCCATTGGTGGATGTGTCGCAAAATTCCATCGTGATATTAGACAACTCGGTTCTCCTCTGTGCATCTGTTTCTCTCTATGTAAGTTGAGAAGTTGTTCAGATGACCTCTACTGACCTCTGCTTTGAGATTTTCAAATATCATCTGTCCAGGTGAAGCCCTTGGGATGAAGACAGAGAAGAGCTGATTCTCTCCGTGATGCAAAGGTGCAGAGTAGCACAGAAGGAGTTAAGCTCTGCAGCACTTTGCAACTTTGATAAAAAACGCATGCACTTTAATTTCTAATAAAAAAATCAAGCAGGTATGAATAGCAATAAAATTGCTCAAAATTTGTTCAAATTGAAGGGAAACAATTGGAAATGGATTTGGAAATATAATGTTTAGCTAAGCAAGCTGTAATGTTCGGTTATTTTAATCAACGTTGTAAAATAATTTAAATGCTGCACGAAGAGACATTCGTACTTTAATATATAACTGCCTTTTTTTCCAACACACTCATCAAAAGGCATTTCATGTTAATGATTTTATAGGTGGAAACAGACACCAGCGATAATGGTCTGCTCCCAGCTTCTGTTTGGAGCTTTTCAGATTTGACTTTCTTCCTGCTCTTTCCTACTAGTCTTAAAGAAAAATTCCCATAATTTTAGAAGAAAACTAGTGTTGCTAAGTGTTTCAAAGATTAAACAAAAAAGAAAAACAAAACCTAGGATATTCCCCCAATACTATTTCTTTTATCACATCTGAAAGTTGACACAGAGCTCAGAGGTTGTCTGGACGACTCACCTGCCTCCAGACCCTTGAATATGAAAAAGCTTGAAAAGTGTTGCTGCAGTCTAAATACGAATTGATCAAGTTTCATCCCCTCACAAGAGAGGGAAGCATAAGAATGCTTTAGGATTGTTACTCGTTCCCTGAATGGTAATGGTTGAATCCCAGTGATTATAGGGGTCCTCGCAAGAACCCTTTGCTGTCCCCCAAATAAAACGTGTTTGCTGTCACCTGCCTTACTTCTGCCCATATTGGTACTTGTTCAGTGAGGAAAATTCATCCATCTATCCATCATCCATCATCCATCCATCATCCATCCATCATCCATCTATCCATCATCCATCCACCCACCCACCCATCCATCTATTTATCCATCATCTATCCACCGATCTGTCTATCCATCATCCATCCATCATCCATCCATCCATCATCCATCATCCATCATCCATCCATCCCTCCATCAATCCATCCATCATCTGTTCATCCATCCATCCATCCATCCATCCATCCATTCATCATTCATCTGTCATCATTCATCCATTTATTCATCCATCATTCATCCATCATCCATCCATCATCTATCCATCCATCCATCCATCCATCCATCCATCCATTTGTCATTCATCTGTCATCCATTCATCCATCACCCATTCATCATCCATCCATCCATCATCCATCCATCATCTCTCTATCCCTCCATCCATCCATCTCTCCAGAGTTTCTTCAAAATAACAATAAAATAGCCCTTGTTGTGTCTTTACAGCTGTCTGAACACTGTTTCCAGACTGTAGAGTTTTTAGTTTGGGTATCCAGAGATATTTCCAGAAAAGGCAGCTTCGCTGTATCAGCCAAGGGTGAGGCAGTGGAGCTTCAACGCGATAGGGAGCCAGGAGGCAGGAGGGAGCCAGGAGGCAGGAGCCCCGTTTTGTATGAGCCTGACCCAACTGAGGCTATAGCATCATTGCTCTCATTCGGCTGGACAGCCATGGGTTGGAAATAAGTGCCCGACTCTGGGTTGGCACTTGCGGCCACATGTGCCTCCCTGGTGTGGCAAACTCAGCCTGGAGCTGCTCTGGGGGCAGAAAGGAATGAAAGCTGCTGACAGCCCAACTCTTGGTGAGAAAGACTCCCAGGTCCCCCTGCCTAAGCTCCCAGGGACATAAATGGTGGGCTTTTCAGAGCCCCCAAGAGATGGGGGCTGAATCAGGGTTGGGAGAAGCAGGGTGGTTCAGAGAGACAGCAGAGACACGACTGACTGTGTCCTGGCCGAGTGAAGAGGGGACCACAGAGGGCTTCTACTCCCCAGCCAGCCCTAAAGCTCCCCATGCCTCAGTGTTCACACGTGTGGGTGACAGATCTCAGCAATCCCTGTAGCGTGGCTTCCTGTGAGTGGTGATGAAGAGACAGGTGTGAAGCCCCGCTGCAGCACCCAGCTGGGGAGTGGCTTCCGAGTGAGTCGCAGCTGTGAGGGCACTGAGGTGAGTCCACAAGGAGGCGGCAGCCTGGTGTTGCAGGGACAGTGTGTGCGGACAGTGTGTGGGACCCATGTCCCACCCCTGCAGGACACAGCTGTGGACCAGGAAGGCCCGCAGCCCTTTCCAGAACCCAGAGGGTCCGAAGCTCCACCCTCCCAGCATCCTCACTGCTCCTCCTGGGCTAAGTGCGTCCCGGGTCCTCAAGGGGTCAGTCCGGCTCCTGGTGTCCTGGGGAGAGAGGACTCCTGCCTTCCCTGAGGACATGAGACTTGCTGGGGGAGGAGCCAGTGCACCCTGCAGCCATCGGCAGGGCACCAGATAACCCTTGCATCCTGCAGAGGACAGGGAGGCAGATGGCACGGAGGTGTGGACGGCCAGTTGGCGGGAGGAGAGCAGTTCCTCCCGCCAGTGACCAGACATGTGCTCTGCAGCCTCAGTAAGTCAGCGTTCGGTCTACACACTCCCTGCGGCAGAGCAGGGGTCTCCCCCAGTCGGGGTGCACGTGGGGATGCTGGCAGGACGGAAACGTGCTAGAACGAGGTAAGGAGCTGGCACACCGAACCCGCACAACTGTGCTGTTGTGTGCACCAGCCGCGGAGATATCCGTTCCACCTAGGATGTGATTCTGTTGTAGAAAGATTCTGAAAATAATTCAGCAACACATAGTAAAGGCCTTATAAGACGAACAATGTTGGAGCCAGCATTCCCACAGCTGAGAATTTATCCCAGGAAAGTGATCACATGTGCTCACAAATATTTAACACAGGGCCAGGCGTGTCCGTGTCATATCTACTAGAAAAAGTAGAAATCTATCTAACTGTCTAAAAATGGCTGAATCAATAAAATCGTATGGCATGCACAAACAATGGAATACTATTTGACTATTAAAATGTAGAAGAGTAAAATTTAATTTTTCAAATGGAAAAAATGTTCATGATGGAAAAAATTACAGAACAGTAAATAGAGTGGAATTAAACAGGAATGTATTTATACCACACACACACACACACACACACACACACACCATCTATCAGTCATCTATCTACCTATCTATGTATTTCCTGGAAGATACTATATGATATTATGGCACCATCATTACTCATTTAGAAAATTTTTTTTTGTTTGTAAATTGTTATTGTAAAGTGTCTGCATTAGATTATCATTTTTTCTAATTTTTCCTAAAAACCATGACTTTATTTTGGCTTTTATATTTAGGAAAAAAAGGCCATTGAAATTACGTCAATTTAAAAAATTGATCTCAGTGTGCTTTCTAACATTTAATTTTGTAATTTCATTTAAAGAAGTGGTTTCCAACTGAAGAAAACCCTGTTCGGTGGTGTCTACCACAGAGGGAGGAGGAAGTGGGGTGTGGGGGGGGCCGG
>NW_017731354.1:1084345-1100311 GCF_001890085.2 Hipposideros armiger
AAAAAAAAAATGACAGTTTTAACCTTCACTAAGCTGGATTTGTCCGTGCATTAATAAGCATTTCACAAGCACCTTCAGGACCATGGCACAATGCTGGGCTCCTTTAGGGCCTCCTTCTGCTTAACTGATGTGTCTATTTTTGATGTACTGTTTTATTTCCCTACAGTGCAGTTTAAGGCTTTGGAGGATTGACCCTTCACCCTGCAGGACAGCCACTGCAGGTGGCCTAGGGGACACAGCCACAGAAGGCTGTCCTCTCCAGGGGAGACATGGAGGGTAGAGGCCATGAGTTTGGACATTTGCTATTAATCGAGGCTGGTCCCTGCAAACTGTGGTGACAGAAGTTTAAAGGATCTTTTATAAAACCAAGCCCCAGCCTGGAGCTGGATTTGTCACTTCGGGTATCAGAAAAAGCCTTGTCACTGTGGGTATCTGAGAAAGCCAGATACAGACCTGGGGACGTGAGAGGAGCTTGGAGAGCTGGCAGAGGAGGCTTTAAAGCTTCCAGAAGAGATCCCCCCTTCCGTCAGCCCCACGCGGCCTCCCTGCATCCCAGGAGGCCCCGGAGGAGAGGGGAGACCCCGCACTGTCAGCTCTGCCATCGGACAGTTG
This sequence comes from Hipposideros armiger, assembly GCF_001890085.2. NCBI lineage: Eukaryota > Metazoa > Chordata > Mammalia > Chiroptera > Hipposideridae > Hipposideros > Hipposideros armiger. The sequence goes on from NW_017731354.1 coordinate 1,084,958, forward strand.
TGGTTTTGCTGGTGGACAAACAGGTGGCATGGATGGCACCTGCTCACTGCCTTCCCTGGGTCTCACTGGCTTTGCTAAACGCTGTGTCCTCCGCTGTATTTCCCTCCAACTCCTAGGAAGCGTCATGCTGACCTACTGTGCTTGAAGGAAGCACAGCACTTCCATGTCCCCCATGGGCATGTTTCACGATTCCCACTGCAGTGCTGTTTGCGTCGCAGAGGTGGCTTGGCATCTGTGGATGTGGCTTCCATGGCTGGTGGAAGAGGACGCAGCCGTGAGCAGGAAGGGAGTGGGCACCAAAAGCAATGCTGGGTGATAAGAATAAGAAGTAGATTACCTTTCTATAGCATATGTTTATATTTCGTTATATATTTGTGTTATGTTTTTACAATGATATTATATATCAGGGATGCCAAAGATATGTATGCAAGTGGGCACTTTGGTGAACGTTGCTCAAGCAGTAGTTCGCCATCATCAGAAGGGTCTGGACGCTGATGGGAACCACTTTGAGCACCTCTTGTAATAGCTGAAGTCAAACGTGACTTGTATTCATCTTTTGTGATCGGTATATATTGAGTATTACAATTTTAATACAGTTTCCCTTTCTTATAACGTGTTTGCATTTTTTTTGGCATCCTCTGTATATTTAGAAATGAATTTCGTTTCTAAAATATAGTACTATACTAACGTAACTTACAGTGACGAAATGTTGCGTTTTGCCATGAGTAAAATATTTATAAATAAACATAGTAAAGAAAGCTTGGGAAAGGTATGTATTAACTATACAACAGTATGTGCCAGCTCTCAGGCCTGACCAGACTGAACAAAGTGTCCAAAGTGTCCTGGGCTCAGCCTCCCGCCACAGACAACTCAGACCACAGAGCTGGCGCCTTGCTCTGCGCCCTCAGGTGAGCCCACAGTGACCTGGCTTCTGTGGGGGTTGGGGGTGGGGCTAAGGCTCCATCCACGTCACAGGGGCTCAGCTGAGACCTATTAGTTAGGCTACATGTGAGGAGCATTAAACTCTTATCTTTTTCTAAACGCGCCGTCTGTTTCTTCTTGTTGTTTTTGTTCCTTTTCAAATTTTATTTCCTGTGTTCTTTTGGTTTAACTGAGTATATTTGGTATTCATTTTATCTCCTCCACTGGTTTTTTTAGCCATGCTTCTCTGGTTTATTATTTTAGAAGTTGATCTGAGGACCATGCTATGTATTCTTAGCTTATCACAGTGTACCTGGAATTAATATTATGCCGCCTCACACATAATGGAACGCCTTTCCACAGTAGCCTTCTATTTACCTCTCCTTTGTGCTATTGTTATCCTGTACTTTATATGTTCTCAACTCCATATATTGATATTTTTAATTTAAACAGCCAAATGTCTTATAAAGAAGCTACACAATGAGAAAATGTCTTTTAGATTGACACTGCCTGCTCTTCCGTTTTGCATGTAGACTAAGTTTCTCTCTGGTTTTATTTCCCTTCAGCCAAATTTTGTGTTTTTTTGGTAGAGAAAAGGTGTGCTGAATATGCCTTTATTTTGGCCTCATTTTCCAAGGAGACTTCCCCGGGACATGGGATTCTGGGTTGGTTTATTGCGATTTCAGCATTTTAAACATGGCGTTCCATTGTACTGGCCCTTTGCTGGTGAGGAATCGGCATTGCCCGTTCTTTATTCTTTTGTGTGAAAAGGGTCTTTTATCTTTGGCTGCTTCTACACTTGTCTGCTGTATAAATATTTTCAGCAATTTGATCACGTTTGTATCTATGTGATCTCTTTCGTGCTTACCTGTTTGTAATTTGTTGAGTTTCTTGGACTACCTGTGTTGATATTGTTCATCAAATTTGGAAATTTTTAGTCATCTTTTTCAAATCATTTTTTCTATCCCAATCTCTCTCACCTTCTAACACCTCAGTGACACATACCTTAAATCGTTTGATTAAATCACTGAGGCCTCTATTAATTTTTTAGCCTTTTCTTTCTTATTGCATCAGGTGGGCGAGTTTACTGACCTGCTTTCAAACCTACCAGCTTTTCTTCTGCATTGTTCAATATGCTATTAACTCCATCCAGTGAAATTTTTATTTCAGATATTACATTTTTCTGCCTTGGAATTCCCACTTGATTCTGTTTTTATAGTTTTCTTTTTTTTTTTTTTCACGATTTCCCACATGGTCACTCATTACGCCCAACATTTCTTCTAACTCCTTAACTATATTTATATTTTCGGCTCTCAAGTCCTTGTTTCCTGAGTTCGATAACTGTGTCATCTTAGGGTCTATTTCTATATAACATAATTGGCAACTCTAGACTGGGAGCAAAGATGTGCAATTAACACATCTGGAAAAGAACTGGTGTTCAGGAAATACATGAAACTTATACAACTCAGAAATAAGAAGACAGCTCAGTAAAAATGGGCAAAAAAATGGGAACAAATACTTCATAAAGGAATATGTTAGAATGACCAATAAGCATATGAAAAAGTGATCAATTTCAGGAGTTACCCGGGAAACAGAACTGCGACCATATTTGGATGGCCAAGCACACTCACTACAGCAACACTGACAGGGCTGTCGCCGCCGAATACTGGTGAGGATGTGGAGAGGGCAGGGTTCTCACCGCTGGCCGGCTAAGCGGAAAATGGGGCCCCGCTTGGAAAACAGCTTGGACGTTTCTCTAACATTAAAACACACCTCCTCCTACCCAGCAGTGCCATGCCTACGTGCCCACTCAAGGGAAGTTGAAATACACATCTGAATGGCACGGCCGCTTCGCTCATAACTGCCCGAACTGGAAGCAACTCGATGTCCATCCGAAGTGCAATGGACAAAATCCTGGGGGGATTCACACAACAGAATTCGACTCAGCAATAAAAGCACGTGGGTGCTGACACTGCCACAAGGGAGCATTGCAGACGCTTCCTGCTGCCTGAAAGAAGGCGACACAGGCGTGCATCTGTGGGGTTCCCCTTACACAGGCTGACTGGCTTACGGAGCAGACACCAGAACAGTGGCTCTGGGGCAGCAGGCGTCGGCTGGCAAGGGGCACGATGGGACTTTCTGGGGTGAGAGTGTTCTGCCAGTGGGGACGTGGGCGGCACACGTGGGCACCTTTGCCAGAGGTCGCCCTCCAGAGCAGGTGCATGCCTCCTGCTGTGTGCGGCCGGGAGGTGGGGCTGGGACCTGGGCAGTGGCCTTGCCTGGACCTGAGCGTTGCCCAGCCACCCCCAGCCCCCTCCTTTGCTTGTTTCACCCCTGCCCTATGCCACCCTTCATTCTGCTCCTTGCAGGGGGAGATGGCAGACCACGCCTCCACTCTGCTCTCTCTCTTCTTTGTGGCATCACTTCTCCGGTCTGTGGCCTCCGCTGAGGAGCTGGGACATGGGATGAGGTGGGGGCAGACGGGAGGAGGGTCTGTGGCCTTCGCCAGGGCCCTCGCTGTGGCCCCTGCAGCCCTGAAGACAAGCTTTAAGCCCAGGTAGCTGTGAAGAGGCCTGAGGAGCCCAGCATGTGTGGGTGCCGCTGGCTCAGGGAGCTGGGAGCGGGCGGAGCTGACTTCGCCAGTGTTTGTGTCTCCCACTTCTTTTTAAATATATGATTTTTAACCTTTAAACTCCAGAGGCTCAGAAAGGCAGCCCCGCCTCAGCAGCCTGTGCTCGGGTCTCAGCTCACCTGCTTCCCGCCCCGCTGGCGGACGCTGGAGCTGAACCGGCTTCCTTACCCCTTGGGAAAAAATGGCAAAGGAATGCGTTTTTCCTCCCCCTCCTCATTCTGCTCTGCTGACCTTTTGCTTAGCTTTTTGCTAATGTCATTTTCACTCTTGGTTGGGCTTTCTCGACAGTAAGGAAGACTTCTTTATGAAACCGTGGTGATAAACTAGGGTCACGCATTCATTCCCATCCAGGAAACCACTTCATCAGCTCCTGCTTCAATATCAAATCCCTCTAATCTAATCAGGAGAACAGCAAAACTGCACCCTGCCCCTGTTAATCCTGTCACTTACTACCTCACCAGATTTTGAAAAATGCAGTTTAATTAGCAAAATAAAAGAACTTAATCTTGCCCCATATTATTCACACAAGTAAAAATATATGCGTTGGCTGAAGATAAAAATAAATTGCATGAGGCTACTCAGCAGATGCAGGGTGGGGGTGGGGAGGCTGCTTTCCCCGCTGCAGGGGCTGGAAGCAGCCCCTGATTTTCCTGGGGCCCCTCACAGCGCCCAGGGGCTCCTTTGTCCATAAGGATCGCACGTGCGTCCCTAAAGACAGGCAACGTTAGGCCGAAGGCATTTTCGCAGCAGTTCTCCCCTCTGCTTACCCAGTATGCTTTCTGTAACACGCAGTAGGGCTCAGCCAAGCTGATGGTGCTGTGGATTTTCATAAAAATTGTGAAAACTGAGAGGGCAGGAGACAGAGCTTCTACTGACAATTATTTTGAAGAAGGAGAGAAGGTGCCATTTTAGCAGGTGCTTGCACCAAGGTAGGAGACGTGATTGTTTTGCCTCTTCTCTTTAGCCCCAGCCCCCGCTCCCAGTCACACGTCCTAAAACGGATGCGGAGCCGATTTGGACATGCCCTTTATGACTCTGTCACAGTCATAATAGCACCACGTTCGAAGGCGTAATTAAAGATTTACCCAGATTTATGAGACTTTATCATTATCAATAGGGTGAGGAGTGCCAGGGGACCCATTGCTGGAAGGTTCTGCTCAGCACTTTCCTGAGCAGCGAGAGTACTGGTTTTACTTTTGTGCTCAAAAAATGACTGTTCGGCACTAATATACGGCCCTTCATTGGGGAGGGAACACCGAAGACACCCCGGTCAGAACACTCCCATGGCTTCCTTCCGAGGGATGCAAACGGGGAGAGAGCAAAGGGCGCTGCTCATCGAATGGGTGACATGGGGACCGCAGCTCCCTACTGCAGCCGGCAGCTGACCTCACAGACCCCCTGACAAAGCTCCAGCCATGAAGATGGGCATGATGCCTTGAGAACAGCGGGGTGCTGCACCCGACCCCTGCCAGCCCCCCGGAAACCAGGGCTGCCTGGCCCTGCGGTTTCCCATTTATTCCAGAAGGAGCACCCCAAGTGCACCTGATGCCCACCCCACTCCCCTGTGTGCCCCTCCCATTTCAGAGCATGGCAATTCTGGGCAAAGCAGGGCTCCGGGGCTCTACCAACCACGAGCTTTTCTTATTGTTGCCAGTATTTCGCTGTCCCAGCTCAGGGCCGACAAGCCACAGGACGCCATGGCTCAGGCAACACATTTTTCACAAGGCGGCCAAGCCGGCCTGGGCCCCCGTCCTGGCAGCCCGTCTTCAGGCGGGGCCAGGAAGAGGCGTGCACCAAACATGCCGCCATCATGACCACACCTGCATGGCGGCAGCAGCTAGAAGCCTCCTCTCCTGTCGGCCTCCGCAGGCTGCGCTCCCTTCTTCCGAGTTCCTGATCGTATCCTCAGGACTTGGGTCACCAGAGAAACAGAACCAACAGGAGGCATGGTGATGACAGATGATAGAGTGATACGTAAATAGGTGATGGTGGATGCTAGATAGTAGATAGATAAATAAATAGATAGATAGATGATAGATGATAGATAAATAGACAGATAAATGGATAGACACATAATAGATGGATGATAGATTAGATAGGTGATAGAATGATAGATATGTAATAGATAAATGATAGATAGATAAATGGATAAACAGATAGATAATAGATAGATGATAGTAGATGATAGATGGTAGATAGATAGATAGATAGATAGATAGATAGATAGATGATAGACACACACACACACACACAGATGTATAGATTTATTTTAAGGCATTGGCCTGTGATTGTGGGAGCTGGCACGTCCGAAGTCTGCATGGTAGAGTGGTTGGCTGGGGACCCAGGGAAGAGCTGACATTGTAGCTCCAGTCTAAAGGCCGTCTGCTGGCAGCGTTTCCTCCTCCGTGGGGAAGGTCTGTCTTTTGTCTTAAGGCCTTCAACTGATTAGATGAGGCCCACCTATTATGGAGGGCAACTTGCTTTACTCAAAGTCTGTTGGTTTAAATCTTAGTCTCATCCAAAACATTTCTTCAGAGCAACATGCACGTGTGGCTGACCAAACACCTGGGTACCGTGGCTTCGTCAAACTGACACACAAAATTCACCACCACGCTCCCCGTTTTAGAGCCCTGAGCTTCACCTCACTCATCGTCCACAAAGCTGTGTTTTACACATGCATTGTTTGCATAAGAGATGAGCTGACCTTCCACTATCACATCTGACCCACGGTGGCCCCGCCAGAGTTTGGGGTAAAGGAATGGAGACAGCGTGGGCAGCAGAGGAAGGCCATTCTGAGCTGAGAGTTGACGAGTGCCTGGTGTCCCGGCGAAACCCAGCCTCTCCTCGCCCTGCGTCTCCCCATCCCTTGGAGGCAGCTGGAGTAAGGCCCTGGGTTGGGGTTGGGGTCCAGGTTGATCCTCGGGCCCCTCCTGGGGTTTGTGGCCTGTGCGTTGCTGTGTACCGAGGCGCACTCACCCAGGGAGGGGTGGCGCAGGCCCTCCCCCCGCCCAGTCGGCCTCGGCTGAACCAGCCAAGAGGAGCCTGAAGGCTACTGCCTGAGCGGCTCCACTGCCCAGGAACAGGAGCCCTCTGGCCTCGAGTTTGGCAGGCGGCCCCACGCACTCCGCGCTTTGGCTGGTTATGCAGCGCTGGAGCGGGAGTGTTGTTTGGGAAGGTGTCTCCCCAGCTTGAACCCAGCCCTCTCCAAAAGCCGCTGGAGAGGCCATGTCACCTGAGACTCTTGCTTGGAGTATGGAGGGACGCTGGTGGCGCTTACACGTGAGGTGTCGCCAGGCCCAAACCCGCACTCACTGCATAATAATACAGCTTATGGCTGTCGAGACCCCTTTATCCACCCGAGAGCAGCAATGGTCTGGAGTGGCAATGACAGACCCTGGCTCTGTGGGTGACGCATGTGCCAAAGGGACAGCACTTCGGTGGCCTAGCCAGGTCCCGGCTCCGCCTGGCTTCTCTGTGGCGCCTGGCATATCGCTGGCCCAGGCAGGAGGCCCCTCACCCAGGCTAATTAGTTGGTCTGGGGCACCCACAATGCAGTGGTCCTGTTCCACTTGACGGTGTTGGCTGAAGAAACGGTGACATGAACAGCTAGAACGAGGACAGGCCGCCTCCTGGGTTTCCTGGGCTGGGGCCGGAGCTTCACCTTCTCGTGGGCCCTGGCGCGCCAGCAGAGCCGTTAGCGCCGGTCATGGTGCCCACACCGTCCGCTTAGCTTGGCGCCGCCTCCTGGCAGCCGGCTGCAGTCTAGCTCCTGGGTACCCAGCCGGCCCCTATTCTCACCCCTAAGCTGCCCATGGGCGTTCTCGCCCCTCACCCAGCCACAGATGCCACCGGTGTCGAGGTTTCTGGAGAAAAGCTGTCAGACAGTAAGGAAATACCCCTCCTGCCCCGGGTGCCCTTCCCAGCACAGCACCTACGACCCAGCGCCCACCCGCCCTGTGCTGCCGGTCACGCCAGCCTGCCCGTGACGGGGGAGGGACGGGCCTCAAAGCTGCAGAGCGCCGGCTGGGCTCGCCTCTGGTACCTACTTCAAATTACAACACCTTCTTGTTCTTAAAAATGGCCTCTGCATGTGGAAGATAAACGGGGACAAGATGAGAGAAGGCAGTGCTGCTCCGCTTGGTTCTTTAAAAGCTGTGAAGTGGCTTTAAATCCGTCCTCCCCAGGCTAGTTAAAAGCTCAGTTTCAGCCTGGAGAGCCCCACGTCTCCCCTGTCATCTCTCACCCTAATGAGCTCCACGAGTGAGCCGCCGAGATTCCAGCTAGGACTTCACCGGGCGAGTCCTCCCACCCGCTCTGTCCAGAGTGAAACGAGCGGCAGGGTGACGAGGTGACATAGCCCGACTTATTGTTTAAACTGCTTACCGCTATCAGTCTATTGAGCCGGGAGTGGCGGCAGCATTACACGCAGCCCGTGTGAGCCTGTGTGCGTGGGGCATCGTCAGACACAGCGACAAGCCCGAGGGCTGGGGAACGGCCTGGCCACGGTGACCAAAGCGGCAGCAACTGTGTCAAAGCGTCCAGCTCTCACGTCCAGTATCTCGCACGTGCGACAGGAGGAACATCTGTGACGCGCCCAGCAATATGTTTTAGCAACGTTTTGGGACCAAAATTAACATTAACAGGAAGACAGGTTTGTGTTTCTCTGTATTTGCACTTACTGACGCAGCGAGCCAAAGGTGATTAGCCTTCTGAGCCGTGTTGGGCTGTGGGTTTCCATGTGCAGCATCGAGACAGCAGAAGCAGCCCCACTCGCAGCTCAGAGTTTGGGCGTGGGGCAGGTTCAGGGAACCGAGCTATGTTCTTCAGTCCCTGCTCAGACGTGAGGAAGTGTGTGTGTACCAGGGGAGACGTGCCACCGTGCCACTGTGTCTGCTAGGTGCTTGGCATGGGCCAGGCTCCACACAGAGCTTGCTCTCTGTGACCTACTGTCACAGTCTACGCATTCACTCATTTATTCACTGACTCATTCATTGTCATTGGCTTAGCAATTCCTGGGTGGCAGGTCCTCTCTACTAGACCCTGCCAAGCCCTGGGTCACAAGGGATAATCAGATGTCACACTTAACTAGAGGAGTTCATATAGAGGTTGGGAAGGCAAACAAATGTACATGTAATTATAACACGAGTCACTCGAGCCAGGTGCTTTGCCAGTCTGTGTTTTGGGGGTGGTCCAAAGGAGCAGAGGCCCACGCTGGCTATTAAACCACTTGTAGATCTCCCAAGTCTCCAAGAATCTCCACTGTCCTATCTTACTGGGCTAGTGTGAAGACTGAAAGCCCTCAGAACAGTGAGTGGCCATGGAGGAGCTCAATAATTATATCCACTGCCACCATCATCACCACCAATACGTCCACCACCATCACCGCCACCTCCATCACCATTATCACCACCACCAACATTGTCACCATCACTATCACCGCCATCACCCCCACCACCATCGTCACTAGCATCACCATCATCATCTTCATCTGATGGGATTCTCCGTTTGTCCCTCCAGATCTACTCCCCACCCTTCTCCATCCTGCTCTGTGCCCCGGGCAGCTGCCCACCTGGATTTCACCCACAGACTCCCTTGCCCTCTGACTTCTAGTTGGGAATGTCCAGCGGGGAGCCGCACAGGACAAGGAAGTCAGAGCGTTTGTTGCGCTGGCTCCTCCCTTCAGGGCTGAGCGCGGCTGTCCCCATCAGGTGGCCCCCTCCCACTGCGGTGTGCCTCCTTCCTTCCTGGGCCCGTCGGGCTTTGGGGTGGTGATGGTGACGGCTCCCCACTGTTGCTCGTCACGGGTGCTTCTTCACTCCTTGGTGTTTTCTTAGTTCTTCCCCACACAGTTGCGAAGGTCCTGTCATTAAACTCTCTCTGGCCACCCTCGGACGTGCTCTGCACTTCCTGCCAGGGCTCTGACCGTCAGCCATCAGGGTCCTGATCATCGTCACCCTCGGTGTTGTTATCGGGGTCTCCCCAAGCAGGGTCTTCTGCTGCGTTGTCAGCCCGCTTCCTGGTCCCCAGCACCACCTTCCCCCCAGACAGGAGGTGCACGTCTCCTTAGCAGACTGTCAGCTCTTAGCCCCTGCGGCTCCAGCACCCGCGTCTGTGCCCCTGTGACCCAGCCCCGGCGTCACCCCCACAGGACGCACTCTCCCAGCTCCATTCCCCCGAGTCCAAGCGGCGACTCTGAGAACACAGCTCTTTTTTGCTTCCCTGTGAGTTCCTGCAGAGAATGGCAGGGCTGGTGTCACCTTCTCCCCAGCATTTCACATGGAATGTCTTGCTATGTCCTTGTGGCACGAAGGAGGGGACTCTGAGGAGCACCTGGCATTAGCCCGAGTCCTACCATCACTGCCACTCGGGCCATACCCAGCGATGCTGACAGCTCTCCCTGAAAACTGTTGCTACCCCCCCAGTGCTTAGAACTCACAAGGGACGAGAGGACCGTGGTCCAGTTAAACAGAAAGGTCCGTCGTATCTTCCACTGGCTCACTAGTTGCTAAGCCCCAGCTCAGTATCTTCAGATGTTTAATTTCATACTCATCACAGCCCTGCTTTGATGCTGAATTACAGGAAAGCGAGGCAGGAACAGGTTCTAACACCGGGCCGGCCAGACTCCGTCTTCCCTTCTCCCACCAAGGCCCGGTCCACGGAGGTCGAGTCCAAGAGTGGGCAGGGCAGCCGGGAGCTTCCCGATGAGCATCAGGTTTATGCCTCAGCTCTGTGCCCGCCCCTCTCCTGCCCAGCGCGTGCCACCTGCCCCTCCCCACGGCGGAGCGTCAGGTGGGAACGCTGCGGACCGGGGATCCCAAGTTATGGGGCAAGGGTGCAGTGACCGAGGGAGAGGGCGCTCTATGCCTGAGGTGTCTCTAGGATGGGGGGCTCCACAGGACACTGGGTGAGGGGTCATGGGTGCCACGTCCAGGACCACAGCTGCCCAGGAGGCACGTGTCCTGGAAGGAGGCCGTGCCCTGGCTGGAGGTGGAGCTGGGGCTGTGGGGGGAAATGGCCGCAGCTGCCGCATGGACAGGCCCTGGCAGCTTCTGTAAGGGAGTCCGCCGGGGCCCGTCAGGCACTGGAACTTCACACTGGATCGGGTCAGCGTGGCCAGGCACTGCCACGGTGGTTTGAAGCTGGATTTGGCCGGCCGTGGGAGCTGTCTCCACCAGTGAGAAAAACAGCCTCTGAGGTTAGTGGGCTGTGACAGTCGCCAGCACCATTCTCAGATGGGAGGAAGGGGAGGTGACGGGGGCCTGGCAGGTGCCCACAGGCTCGGCACACACCTGGGCTGTGCCTACACCTGGGCATCCCTGCCTGCACCTTGTTTCCCTGCAGAGGGCACAGCACCAGGAGGGTCCGGCCTGTCCCAGGATGGGCACTCTGAGGGGTTCTCCTGTGATCGTAGGCTCCTGGGGGCAAGGCTGTGTCCATCTTCATGATTGTCGGAGCAGAACCTCCCTGAGGTCTGGGCGGAGTTGGGCTCAGGACAGATGATGTCCGGGCCCATGCTGCTCAGGACCAATGGGGGGGCACCACCCACCAGCCGGACACGTGGCCCCCGCCCTGCTGTGCCCTCCGAGGCACACTGGAGTTGGAGCCTCTCTCGTACCAGGCTGGGCCCCTCCCAATGGCTCCGCTGAGGAGGGACCTGTCCTTTAAGTCCACTCCTGCCTGTCGCCAGACTCCAGTAAGCTGAGCACACAGCCCAGCGCCCCCCCACCTCCCTGCCCCCAGAGCCTCTCCACAGAGCAAGTTCCTGATGAAGGCGATTCAAACAGCACCTCTAAAACCAATCACTCTACAGTTTGTTTTTTAAAAGTCCATGATGACTTGGGAGAGATATTTTAGCTTCAGTAACACACAGGCCATTTTTCTTCGCAGTTTTGGTAACATTTATGCATATAACATTAAACACTTGAAGACATCTTTTCCCTTCTCTTTTTTTTTCCTTTTCATGACAGCGCAGAGCCCGATGGGCCGCGGGTGGCTTGTGTCTATGGGAGCCGCCTTCTGTCTGTCCCGCTCTGGGCCCCTGGGGGCCGCCTCGCCATCCTGATGAACTGGACCCGGTGTTGCCCGGCCACTTTGTCCTACAGACACACGGGCTGGGGTGAGAGCTCCGGCCGCTTTCTGCCCCCGCTGCCCCCACTCTCCCGGGAAGCCCACCTGGGACTGGCCCTGCTTCGGGCTTTCATCTGTTGTGCTGATGCCCAGTCAGCAGGGTCAGGTCAGGAGACGTTTCACTCCAGATTAACAATAAAGCCAGAACGCTTGCAGAGGGCTTAGGCTGTCAGAGACGGAGCTGCTCCCCCCAGGTTTGATCTCATCCCATCGACTCCTCCCAGCCCCGCACCCAGCGCCACCCCGCCGCCCTCAGGTGCCTCTGCTTCTCATCAAGCACCTTCCGCCAGCGTCACCTGGCCTCAGGAAAACCCAAAGCTCAAATCACACATGGAATTGTTTTCCCTTCGTTTAGTCACTAGTTTGACAAACAGCTGGTCGAAATTATATTCTCCTAGGGAAGACAAACACAAGACACATAGACAGATAAACAAAAACAAAGATAAAGTCATAAAATGACACGCACAGTGGGGCCAAAACAGGTCTGGCTAATTTTGTGTCTACCTGACTGGGCCTGGGGTGTCGAGATATTTGAGTGTGTGTGTGAGGGTGTGTGTGAGGGTGTTTTTAGGTGAGATTAACATTTGAACCAACAGGCTGAATAAAGCAGATTGCCCTTCCTGGTGTGGTGGGCCGCATCTAATCAGTCGAAGGCCTGCACAGCGTTGTGAGGTGGGTCCCCTCTTGAGTAAGAGGGCGCTCCTCCTGCCGGCGGCGTTAGCTGGGGCATCGCTGTTTTCCTGGCTTCAAGTTTGAGCAGAAGCATCTGCCCCTTGTGGTCCTCCAGCCTGCTGGCTCTCAGACCGGGACTTACACCAGCAACTCTCCTGGGTCTGCAGCTTGCTGGCTGCACATCTTGGGACCTTTCAGCCTCTGTGATCACCTGGGCCAATTCATAACCATCTCTTCTCTGTCTACGTGCAATCTTCTTGGTTCTGTTTCTCTAGAGAGCCCTGAGTAATAAATAACACAACAGACACTGCGGTGGAGAATGGCCCAAGTGGAGAAGGTATTTGAACTGAGCAGGAGAAAGGCCAGCTGTTCAAAGGCTTGCAGAGCAGATGTTTTTGGACCAAGGGGTGGCACAGGCGAAGGCCCTGGGGTGAGAACCAGCCTGGTGTGCTCAAGAAACCGAAGTAAAGTGTTCGTGCGTGCCTTCCACGTCCCCTCTGGCGCCCAGGCCTTCCTCAGCGGGGACGTGGATGACATGCTCTTCACGTGCCCTCATTTCTCATGTGCAGTGGCTTTGTCGCGCTCAGTCAGCCCGCTCACAGGCCCCCCTCTGTCCCAGTGGAGTCACAACACTGCTCTTCCTTTAAAAACACAAGTTAGGTCATTGATATTGCTTGTCTGCTCAGTACCATCGAAAGGCTGCTCATTCTGTCCAAGCGGAGGCCAGCCAGAGCCTGTGTGGCCGTGTCCGTCGCTTCCTGATCCCGTCTCCCATGCTCTCCAGCTCCTCCCGGGCCCACGAACCTGCAACCTGCGGGCCCACTGCTGCCCCAGGGCCTTTGCACTGGGCCAGGGACACTTCTCCCCTAGACAGAGGGACCCGCCTGCTCCCCTCCCCTCGGGCCTCCCAGCCACCTTTCTTCGCTCCATCCTTTGGTTCCATGAAATACTCCTGAAATACTACGCAATCGTGGGCGGTATATTTTCTGTCTGTCGTTTATCTTTCCACTAGAACATGAAAGCACAGGGACGTTTCAGTTGTACTCGCTGATGGCAGATGGTCAGAGCTTGGGCTTCCGAGTTTCGCTGGAAGGACTGTGGCCTGTGCATTTCTGGAGTACATGCGAATCCCACGTTTTGTGTAACAGACTTGTGTGGACACAAAGTGGTGAGAGCACGCAGGAGCTTTGTGCTATCGCCGCTGCTGCACTGCTGCCAGCCGGCGTTAGCGGAGGGCTTGCTACGTGCCAGGGCTCGTGCTGACTCGCTGCCTGTGAGTTCTCTTTCAGTTTCAAAGCCTCCCAGGAAGCAGCGCTATCTCCCCATTGCACAGGTGAAGTAACTGAGGCACAAAGGGGTAAGCATCTCTCCTGCCATCACTAACTTAACATTTTATGTAGTTGAGACCCAACCCAAGAAGTCTGGCTGCAAACCTCTGTCCTGAACCCTGGCCTGTCCCCCCTCCAGGGGCCCCATGGCACTGGATTACCTGAGCGTGTGGGATGTGGGGGTGCCACTGGGCCTGTTCACCCCAGCTCTGTGACCATGATGGTTCCTGGGGTCTTCATTAGTTGTCATTCTCATCTCTGTGCTGAAAGCCTGCAGGCCCAAGGGGGACCTGCCGTTGAAGCAGGCCGCTGCTATCAGACATGAGCCCGTGGATCTACCCGGGGCAATGGCCTGGGGGGGGTCCTGGATTGTAACCACGAGTCAAGGAGAAGATTCTGGGGAAATGGGGCGCAGGGCAGACAGCTGGGTGGTCTCTCGGGAGAGAGCGGGGGAGGCCGGGACCCGAAGGGACCGTGCTGATGAAAGTTCTTCTCAGTAATCAGCCACTTTCGTCCTCACCCCTCAGCATCTCGTCCCGTCCAACGTACACCTGCCCTGCTGGGGGCCTGCCCACAAACGTGGGACAAACGCCTTTCAGGGGACTTGACTGCCTTCCTCTCCGAGCTTTAGCGCAGGACAGTGGAAGATGGACAGACTGGGGCTCCGCCAGCCACAGGCAGGGCTCCCGAGTGGCGGGGCCCCACGCCTGTCCCGGCAGCTGCCAGCGCTTATGCAAGGCTTCGCTCTCCCCAGTGTGAATTTTCTCATTTTGTCCGTTATACCTAAATTCCCTTTCTAAAGAATTTTTATTCTGAGAACAAGTTGATTTCTCTGTTGAAGGGTTCCTCTGTAATTAAACTGATTGCTGAAAGAGACATCATTCTTCTTTTAATAAGTCAATTTGCATATTCAGGAACTTTAGGCTCACTTGCTCAGAGACGTAGAAAGTTTGTGTATTTCTCTCACTCAGCTGTTGTCCGGCTGCCTAACCCTCCTTCCCAGTAACATGGTGTTAGCAACCGGAGGAGAATACAAGAGAAATGTCTTCTAATAAAAACTCTGGGTGTTTCTGCCGCCTTTGGCGGTTTGCACACAGACCGAGGTGCACGGGAGAACACGGCAGGGCTTGGAATCACCGAGACACAGACGGAGGAGGCTGCGCTGCGTTGGGCCAGAAAAGACTTATTGTTTCGGCAGCGTTGTTTCCAGAATATTTGCTTACAGTAGAATTAGCTGGATGAGAAGGGCCTGCTCCCTGGGCAAAGCTAACTCTCCCGAAAGACAAAAATTGAAACCCAAGTTCCCCCAGGGGAGGGGCCCCTGTGATTGGCTGTCTCTTGGGGAGCCCCCACCCCCATGACCTCAAATACCGACCCAAGCCAGGAAAGGAAGCTGCGTCCAAAGCCTCGGTTGGCATTTGGGGACTCCAGCTTGTATCTGTGGGCTGCAAGTTGGCTGGACAGTGGGGAGGAGCTGGGGAAACGGACACAAGTGCACTGTTTTTGTGAATAATGGTAAAAGATGCATAACCTAAAAATTACCATTTTAACTACTTTTCCTTTTTCTGTGGTCAAACGCCCAGAACAGAATTTACCGTCTTAACCACTTTTAAGTGTGCTGCCCAGTAGCATTAGTTACACTCACGCTGCCATGCAGCCTCGAGCCCACCCACC
>NW_017731354.1:1100346-1106861 GCF_001890085.2 Hipposideros armiger
CACCCCACCCCCGCCCTGCCAGCCCCCTTTGTACCTCTGTCTCTGAATCGAGCTTCTCGGAGTCCCTCATAAAGGGGACTCACTTCATATTTGTCCTGTTGTGCCTGTCTTTTCTCACTGAGCACAATGCCTTCACAGGTTGCAGCGAGCGTCAGAATTCCCTTCCTTTTTAACGCTGCGTAACGTTCCCTTGTGTGTCTGGACCATCATTTGTCCGTGGTCACCTGAGCAGAGTGACCACGTTTTGGCACAAAAGCCACCTTTTGGCTTTGTGCTTCGTGCTGCTATGGACACGGGTGTACAAATGCCTATTTCAATACTTTGGGGTGTCCACCCAGCAATGGAATTGCTGGGTCGTGTGGTAATTGTACGCTTGATATTTTGAGGACCTGCAGACCGTTTTCCAGTGGCTGCACCATTTACATTCCCACTGGCCTTTTGGTTTTTAAGAGTCAAGTGTCTGCTTGAACAGCTAGTCTATCCTTTTTTTCCAGTGGCTGCTTAAAATAATATCAAGACCTCTGGGTAGAGTTACGCTTCTCCTCAGCCCTGTGGCCTCTCCCATTTTCAGCACTTCAAATTGGGTTTGATTTTGTGATAGGTCCTGTGCGCCTGCTCAGATACAGGCTTACGTTTTGAAGCTGGCGGGGACGTATGCAGAGACGCGGCTTCACGGCAGTTGCGTTAGTTCAGGTTCCGGTGGGAGCTGTCACTGCCGGATGACCCCAGAGGGGCCAATCACATGTCCGTCCATCGGTGGGCGACATCCCGTGGGATTCCGGTTAGCTGGCCTCGGGCAGGACCTGGGGGCAGAAGACAGGGAGGCAGGGAGGGGACGCAAGGGACTGGGTGTTCTTGTTGAGTGGCCTCAAAATCTCGGCCGATGACTGCCTCCGCCCTGCCTGTGTGGGGCTGGCTGATGGAAGCCAGTGTGGCCACGGTGGTAAGCTCAGTCTCCCGGGCTTACTGTGTCGCAGCTCCCCCGCTGGAGGTTGGGCACTCGGCTGTCCCTGACCCCAGCCCCACGCCAGCTGCGTGCCGAGCAGGCCTGAGGGTGGCTTTGGGCAGTTGCTGCGTGGCCATTTGGAGCACATATGCTACAACTGAGTCTTTCTGGCTCAGCTGTAGCTTGAATCTAATGAAAATGACAGATAATGCAGCACTCCGTGTGCCTGCCAAAAACGAGGATATTTCCCAGGAGACAGCACCTGGAGGTGCAGAAACAGACACTACAGGCTGGCGATTGGCTGGGGCGGACGCGCGCTCACAGGCAGCGGCATTGTCAGCCCACAGGATCGCACCCTGGATAATAACGGCCACGACGCCGCGTGAAGATTGCTGCAGCGAAAAGGGGAAGCGCTCGATCAATGACGCCCGTTCCGCGCCGCGCTGTGTCCCCCCCAGTTTTAACTCTGAGAAAAGGCCGCATCCTCTGTGATCTAATTATCCGCACGCTCGTCCAGGCCGCTCCTCAGCCATCTCTTGTACTCGCACATGTAAAGCAGCTCTTTTAGCAACACGCCCTGGACGCAGACGGGCCTCCGTCCATCCACGTGCGACTTACATTTCAGGCCTTGAAGATTCAGTCACTTGAGAATGAAGACGAGGCACCTCCCGTGCTGGCATCTACTACGGGAGAGGGGCGCTGAAGGGGCCTGACCTTCCAGCAGCAATGCCACCAGCCCCGCCAAGTGCCGTGAGTCAAGTTGCTGTTTAAGCCCTGTTCTAGTGAAAGGATCCAACTGTCCAAGGTACCTTAATGACTCTGCCCAGTGACAATGACGTGTTTCTCTAGCAGACTGCCACTGAGCGGACATAAAGCGCACAGCTCTGGGATGCGGGTCAGTGTCCTGCTCCCTGACAGGCCTCCCCCTCCTTGTCGGCTTCCTCCTGCGTTTCCTTCTCCACCATCTCCCCTGTGCATTGCTCCCTCTTTTGTTTCTCTTCCCTGAGGACCAGCAGCGCCCATGCAGGGAATGTGACCTGGGACCCACGGCCGTGTCTGAGTCCCCCTGCCCGGCTGCGTGACCTCCAGCGAAGCCCATCGCCCCCGTCTCCAAAGCTCGGCCCCATCCTTAAAATGAGGGTGCTCGGATAGACGTACCCCCAAGCCCCTTGGAGCTCTCGGGTTTGAAGGGAAGAACAATTCACCTAGGCGAGCTCAGGCGGAAGGTGATTTTGAAAGAGAAATACAAAATCATTAAGCAGATCAGTAAATTTGATAATGAATTGTTTCAATTAGATTCAGGTGGCAGCAGATGTTAAATTACTTTAGCAGAACCAAGCTCAGGGGTTTGCGGTTTACTTTTCTCATTTCAATATACAGATACAAAGAGATAAATCACATTTTTAGGCCAGCTTGTCAGAGAGCCCCTACTGTGCCGGGCACTCAGTGTAACTTCTATTGGTCTGGGGGTGCCCCCCCCCCCCCGGCGTCCTGGTCCCAGCCCCACCTCCTAGCGCTTCCTGTGCTCAGGGGACAGGGGATGCCTGCCCCTCTCTGCGTCTCAGGTCTCCATCTGTGAGTGAGGAGTGACTCATCTGGCCCCAAACGTGTCGGACTTCCTTAAGTCATCCCTTACCTGTGCGGCACCCGTTATATGGTTCGAATGCACCTGTGTTGGGCACATAGTGTGTCTAAAGCACGTGCCTGCTTGGCGGCCGGCCTTGCGGCTGGCTGAGGGACGGGAGCCCAGACGCGCCAGCACACTGTCCCTGGCGCGCCACTGGGACACACAGCCTGAGCTGATGCTGGCGCTGGTGGCTGCAGGGGGCGGGAAGGGGTGACACGAACTGGGCATTTCATCCAGTCCCCAGCCCAGCTGAGGCATCTTGGGCAGCTGACCTGGAAAGGGTTCCTGCAGACGCCTTGGGTGGTGTGATCCCCAAAGCGAGCTCCGGGATCCAGGGGAGGAGGGAGAAAGGGCCCAGGAGGCATCTCCCTCTACTTCCTTCCAGGCCGCACCATTCCTGCGAGCGAATGGCCCAGGCTTGGCTCCAGCACACCAGGCGCGGGGGGGCGCCACACAGCGGATGCCCCCCGGTCCCGGCGAGCCCTCCCGCCCAGGCTCCCTGCCAAGCAGCACGGAGCAAAACCCACCAGGGCTGCCGAGCTGGAGAGGACTGCCTCTTTAAGAACTTATCTCATATTTTCAGAAATTGACTGTGAAAATTCTAAGTAATGGTGTGACATGATCACACTCACTTTCTGTAGTTAATCCTTCACGAGGGTCAGGCGCCCCTCTTCTCAGTGGCTCATTTGATTGTCACCTACCTTGCACAAAACCTCCCAGCCCCGAGCACTGTCTGCCGGGATGACAGGCAGTCAGAGCGCTGAACGCTGAGCAGGAATAACTGAATTAGAGAAAAGCTGCTGGCGCTGTAATAAAGCGCTTAATGGACAGACAGCCTCTCCCGCCTTCCTTGGGGTAACACTAAATCCCTTTTTATTGTGGTTTGCACAGATGTTAGTGAGTTATCCATTTCTCTAATCATACTAGAAGTCGGCACATCCATCTTAAGTAAGAAGACCAGCCCACTTGCTTTTACAGAGTCCTTTTTCTAATAAACTTGTGTCAGTTTCGGGTCAGTTTTACCAATACAAATAAAATTCAAACAAATAAAAAGTATATTGTCTCATGATGAGATTTATGTAATTATGTCCCTTAGGTCACTTTAAATTTACACAGGGAGTTACACCCTGCGTAACCCTTATTACAGCCTGGGTTGCACTGTGACTTGGGGACACACCACTGCACACACACACACCTGCACGCGTGCAGTGTTGGGTCCCCAGGTCACAGCACAGCCTTTGGTTAGAACTGGCCTGGTGATGTCCGAGGGGCAAGCTGGCCGGGGGTGAGCTGCTCGGTCGCCCCAGAAGCAGCCCCAAAAGGTCAGTTTTTTGTAGTTGTTGTTTGTTTTTATGACTTTCCTCTCATAAAACCTGCTCTCTCTCCAGGCCAATGCTGCACTCCTCACATGGCATGTGGACCACCCAAAGATCTTTTTGCAAAATAAAATTTTGCAAGAGAGGGTCATGAGGCAGGAAAAAAAATGTGTTTGTTAAAAGGAAAAGAGGGTAGAAAAACCTTACACACCAAGGTGCTCCCAACTGTAACTTCTGTGGATCTGGGAAAGGTCACCTGAAGTTCAGGCCAGATAAATAATTGCTGTGGTCAGGGGTTCCTTTCTGCTTCCCGGGGGCTTGATGGGTTCACAGCGGTAGCTGAATCTTGATAGATTGGCAGACGCTGAAAGGCAGCGCTAGGCGGTGACCGGGGCAGGGCTGCACTTCAGTTCCCAGGGCACAGGGTGGCCAGCTGAGGTCCCCGGCTGGGTGGACCGCAGAGGCCGGGTGACAAAGCTTCCTCTGTCCCAGACGCTGGCCTAGCACCGTCCCCGGACGGGCTCGGCAGGGTGGGCTCTCCAGCACAGCCCAGGCCCAGGGCTGCCTCATCCTTGTGCACAGAATTACTGCCCTCGGGGGCCTACAAGTGAGAAGGGCTGTCTCCCTGTGCTTCCTGGTCCAGCCATCCACTTCATAAATCAGCGGCAACGGGTGATGCATTAACCGTTTGGTGTCCTGTTGCCAGGAGGGGAACCTCCACAGCTGTCAGAGTCGGGAGGAGGGGGGCAGGGGTGCTGCCCCCAAGCCTGTGAGCCGGCTGCCAGGAGGGTGGTTGAAATGCAGGTGGGGCCTGAGGGTCTCAGAAGTCCCCCCCACGGCCCCCTCTGGACCCCAAGCTGAGGTCCACCTAACGGGACGGACGCGCTCACACAGCTCTGCCTCCCTTCCAGCCTTGTGCTTCTCCACCCATCCTTCATTCAACAAATGTCCCCACAGCGCCCACTGTGTGTCAAACGCTACGTGAGGCTCTAGGAGGCTGAGAAATATTGAGGCGAGTGTCGGCTCCTCACGTTTATAAGGAAATGTTAGTGTTTGTTCACTTGCTTGTTAATTAATGGTTCCCTATTCGATCCCACCTGGCTGAGGTTTCCATCCTGTGGTAGCTTTTGTCCAGCGTCTCCTGGAGGCCCAGCTGGGCAGTGGGTCCCTCGGGGAGCCCACACTCTGGGTGGACAGCTAATACCCTACCCCGAGGGCTGACCTGGGTCCTGCTTCCCAGTGGGTCCTGGGCAGCTCTCAGGAGCAGTGGCAAAGGTGGTCTGTGCCAGGGGGTGGCCCGCAGCACAGGCAGGACGGGGACCTTGACCTGGTGTCATTGCCAAGACCTCACAAACCATAGTCCACGCCAAGAGGCATGGAAGTGATGGTTCTTTAGGGATCTCACTGACTGCCGAGGTGTCCCAAGGCCAGCCTGGGGACCTGTGGTCTTTGCAAGTGACTGGGCTAAAGGCTTCGTCTCCACGGGGGGGTGTCCAGCTGTCTGCAGCCGTTGCCCCCAACCCTTCACCCCCACCGAGCCTGACGAGGCTGAGCGTGTGTGACTCCCACCTCCTGTGACCTCCTGGGCTGGGACGCACACCTCGCCCACTGCAGCAGGAGTGGGAGGTGACAGGTGACGCAGGCAGGGTCTGACCGACACGACAGGAGAGTGGCAGGCACCCCCAGGGCTGCGAGACACAGGCACCCCTGGCAGCATCCTTGGTCTTTCCACCTGGAGGGAAGGGAGGGCTCCCCGTGATTGTCCTGGAAGGAGTCCGAGTTGAAGGAAGGCCCTTCTCTCCAGATGGGAGTGAGGAGCTCAGGACCGCAGGGTCCCAAGAGTCAGAGGGAGGTAGACGGTGGAGTCAGGCTTCTGTGGACAAAGACTGTGATTGCTGAGTCATCACCTGAGAAGCTACAGAGCGACACCTGGTTGCCTGTGCCCGCCCTTCCCCACCCCACACCTGTCCCCTTTTTACTATCCCCTGGGCTGCTGGCTGACCAACAGGAGGGTGTCAGAGCTGCAGGGCTGGACTTGGGAGCCAGGCGGCCCATACAGATCCCCAGCTCCACCCCGTGCTGTCGTGCGCAGCCCGGCAGCCCCCACCCGCTGTGGGCCTGGGCCTCCTCCGTGCACACGGGCGGGGTGGAAACGCACCTCCCAGGCCCTTGTGTGGACGGGGAACACCGAGGGCAGTGCCTGGTGCGGCCGTCCTGACACCCGCTTAGTGGTGCTCAGCAGTCCCTCTGGGCTGTGTCCTTTTCGTCCCTGTCACCGAGGCCACCCTCACCTTTTAAAGTAGCATGCCAGTAATTTTACTCCCTGCTGCACCTGTCAGCTTTCCTACTCCACTGCAGGATAAATCCAGACTCCGCCACTGGCATTCAAGGTCTTTCATAACTGGCTTCGTCTTACGTTTTCCACCTTAATGCTACTAATCCTGACTCAAACTCTATGCTTTAGTCGATATGGTCCCACCCACACGCTCACACATCCATCCATCACCCATCCATCTATCCATCCATCCATCCATTCACCCATCCATCCACCATCCACGAACCATCCATCATCCATCCACCTCTCCACCCATCTGTTCATCCATCTATCCATCCATCCATCCATCAC
>NW_017731354.1:1107127-1164556 GCF_001890085.2 Hipposideros armiger
GCTTGCCTCCTGTGTTAGAGTTCTCCAGAGAAAGAGGGTCTATCTGTATATGTACCTGTACCTGTATCTGATCTGTATCTATCTCTATCATCTATTAGAGAAGGAAAGAGGGAGAATGGCTGATTCGGGGACTGGCTCACGAAATTACAGAGGCTGAACAGCCCATGGCCTGCCACCTGTGAGCTGGAGGCCCAGGAGAGCAGGTGACGTCCTGCAGTGTGAACCCAGAGGCCTGAGAACAGGTGGACTGATGGGCAGGAGAGGACATGGGGCGCCCAGCCCCAGCACGAGGCCAGGAAACGGGGCCCACTCCCCGCTCTGCCTTTTCCTCACTCAGGCCCTTGGCGTCGGAGGAGGCCCCCGCACTGGGAGGGCCACCTACTTTGCTCTCCACCAGTTCACATGCTAACCTCACCCAGAAACACTGTCACAGACCCACCCAGACATCAGGTCCAGTCTGGGCCCCTTGTGGGCAGTCAAGTCGACACAGAGGGAACCATTGCATCTCCCCTCTGCGTCCTCAGGGCCCCTCTGAGTCACTCCCCGGGCTCCTGGCTCTGTGCCCTCACACCTGGGCATCAGTCTCAGCTGCCAGGTAGCTGGGGACCACAACTTTCTCCTCTGGTTATGGGAGAGGCTTACCTCACTGCTGCTGTGTGACTCGGTGGGGCCTGGCACACAGTAGGTACTCAGAGGACGGGAGTTATTACTTCCACAGACCCCAGGCCTCAGGCTCTCTGAGTGCCGTGGCACCTGCTGTGGTGTTCCTGGCTGGGCCACCCGCCTTTGGGTGACTCTTACCTAAACTAGCATATGCTGGGTGCATAGTAAGTGCTCAATAAACAGCCAGTTCAAGGATTACAGAGGGATTTCCCAGAACGAGTTAACGCTCACCGGCTGTGAGTGGCCGCCTGGAGACAGGGACAGCAAGGGCTCGGGCTTCTCTAGCTCAATGCTCAGGACATGCCGTGATCGGAAAGGGTGGGAGACGGAGGGACGAGAGGTGACACCACCAGCTCTCGTGACCCAGGAAAACACAAGGGGGTTTGAGAAAAGCCATCACCATGTGGCCATTAATCTGTTCAAGTGTTGGAAACAATTTTGGGGGCTGGGAGGTAACGTTTTCCCCTCTATTTGCAAGACACTAACATAAATTATCACTTCATCCAACTGTCAGATAATAGTTGCATTTAAATTGTCCATTTGAGAGCGCCATCATTAAAAGTCTTGAGCTAATATTCTACTTGAGGCCCTAAAATCCTCCCTAATTATAATTAGATAGCTCACAGTGTTGTTTAGTCTCCATAATCGTTAATGAGCACCTACTGTGTGCAGGCATTGAGCCCGGGACTGGGAGCTGTGGGTGAATGGACACGGGTGCTGTCTCCACGGGGAGGTGCTCACTGGCCCCTGGGAATGGAATCGGGTCAGCGTGGGGTCACGTCACGGGCTTCACCACCTGACTGTGTCTGAGCACAGCACCAGTGGACCCTTTGGTTTGGGCTGTAAGATACTAAACAGGCCCCCTGACTACACGCATATGAAAATGGGCTGCAGATAGCCCTAAATGAAGACCCACGTTGGTGTATGCAGGGCTTGGCCACGTGTGGCCAGTGGGCCAAACCCAGACCCGCTGCCCATGTCTGAAAGTTTCTTGCCACACAGACTGTCCGTTCATTTTCATATGGCCTCTGGCTCGCGCCCCACGGGACACAGTTGAGTTGAGACAGACTGTGTGGTCTGCAAAGCCTGAAATATTTATTGTCGGGCCCTTCACAGAAAGTGTTTGCCAAACTCTGGCTAAAGAACAAGATAGTATGATTCCCAAAATGCAGCTGCCGACCTGCCTGATGGGCCCTGCACATCGGGGCTGAGACGGTGGTCAGAGGGCGCTGAAGCTGCAGATGTGTCTCCAGAAACTCCTCTGGTGCAAACGTGGAGGTCAGGGAGGCAGGAGATGAGCAGCGTATCAGGCCAGGTGGACACGCTTCTTAACGTGCACATCGCGTGTGATGAATATACTGTAGAAAGTCACGGGATGGCAGCGGTCCAGCCCTGGGAGCACCGATGCCGTTTTCAAACGTTCCCTTTGCTGGTTTGGATGCCCTTGCGTTATGCTCACACGTGAAGACATGAACATTCACACACATGTGGTGCTCAGGGGCTATTCCACTGCAGTGAGTGTGTGTGTGTGAATGCGGAGGAACATGAATAGATGTGAGACGAAATCCCGCTGCCTTTGGGCAAATGTAGAGAAACTTGAACCACAGGCAGCACCTGAGAGAGTGTGGGAGCTGCATGGAACAGCCGAGAAAGGCGGGGGGGCATACAGAGAACACCCACACCAGCGTGTATAAGACGTGATGTGACGTCCATCTGCTCTTGCACATGCGACTGTTTTAAGTATATATGGAGACATTTAAATTGCATGACGGGTGGGGGCTCAGAAGCAACCAGGGCCACGCTCATCCCTGGGGACTGTCCCCGCCCGCACGGAGCAGGGCTGTGTCATCTCTACACCAAGCGCCCCAGTGCCCTCTCCCCAGTAACGAGAATTATGGAGCAGGCTGACACTCTCCCAGGGCTCTGAGCCCCATCCACGCACATCTGCCAGCCCGGGCCCCACGCGCCTGGCCGCCTTCTGCCTCTGCTCCCGGGGCAGGTCGATTCTATAGGTCGTGACTAAGGACGGGGTTAACGTTGGCGGCTCGTTGGAAGTCACGGCATTTTCCATGGATGAACTTTCATTTCATCTCGTCTTGTTAGGCTCAACTCACCAAAAATATTGCACTTTATCTTATTGGGAAAAAAAAAGCAATCCATGAACGAGCCGGCTTTGACACTGATGACCGCAGGAATGATTCTGCAATGCGGGAAATCAATTTCCTGGCCTCGGACATCACTTCCAGAGCTCTGATCTCCCCGAGAGATGGGGCTTCCATGGAGACCTCTGTGTGCGTGCAGGTGGGCAATGACCCAGGAGTGAAAGGCCCTTCGCCTGGAATAGACATGGGGTGGTTATGTGACATCCACCAGCACTGCGACAGGTGGGAGGGCCTGCCACCCGGGGTTACCCTGGTTTGCTACAGGGGTTGTTAGGATGGGGACGCTCTCTCAGGAAAATGCAACGTGTGGAGACTGGGGCTGCTGCTACTTAAGTTCTGAAAAATCTCTCTCTGCTCCTAGCCATTCATTCAGCTAACAATGTTGATTAAGCATCTACTATGTGTCACACACAGTTCCAGGGGCTCCCAGCACATCACCGATGGCAACTGAGACAGCGTCCTGTCTCCCTGGAGCGGTGGATGGACAGCGAGCGATCTGCAGGATAAGCGCGTGTGTGACACCTACCTGTTTGCTTTTATTGTGTCTCCGCCATATGCCAGGAGCTGAGGCTTCTGCACTTGTCCGCGACCTCAGGAGGTGCACTCTTCACCAGGTGAGCAGATGGGCCAGGGAACACGATGTGCCGCGGTCGCCAGGCACTCTGCAGAACGCAGTCTCAGCGTGCATCAGATGCAACGGGACATGCGCCCCTCACAGGGCGTCGCTGCGGCTGGGGCTTCTGCTGCAGGAAGGTGGACACGACCCCCTGGGCTCAAAGGCAAGATTTGTCGGGGCTGCCCCAAGATACAGACCCCTAGGAGATACGATATGATATACATTACATGTAACAGTATAGGAGGTTCATTACAGAAGCTGGCTCACGTGGTTGTGGAGGCTGAGGAGGCCCGTAGTCCGCCATCTGCCAGCTGGAGAAGCAGGAAGCTGATGGGGTAATTCAGTCCAAGTCTCAAAGCCTAAGAATTTGGGGGGCCAATGGTGTAAGTCCTGGTCTGAGTCCTAAAGCCTGAGAGAGAAGCATGGGTGTCGGAAGGCAGAAGACGGGCGTCCCAGCTCCAGCAGACAGAGCGAATCCGCCCTTCCTCCATCTTTCTGTTCTCTTCGCCCCTCAGTGGATTGGACGGTGCCCACGGGCACTGCTGAGGGCGGTGCCTTCACTCAGTCTACTGATTCAAGTGCTGCTGTGTCTCAGACGCCCAGAAGGAACATGACAGCAGCTCCATGGCCATCCGCTATCCCAGTCAGGTTGACCTACACAGCTCGTCGCCACCAGGGCCTCTGGATGAATCTCAGGAAACAAGGAGGAAGGGTCTTTCCAAGTCGAAGGAACTAGAGGAGGCCGTTCAGGGCAGCGGGTGGGTGGGGTGGGGAGCACATGGCAGCAGGTGGGGGTTTGGACGGCAGGATGCAAGTTGCGTCGTGAGGGTCAGAGGAAGCTGAGGAGAGGGGCTCATGTCTGAAAGCGTCTAGGGCAGTGACGTCTGTTCCAAAATGCTTCTGAACTAAGGGGCCTCATGTAAGAGGGTGGTTTGGACCCCGCAGCCAGAGCTGGCTGCCTGGGCCCCAGTGCAAACCCAGTACAAGTCCATCAAAAAAAGCATGAACGAGGGCCCAGGATACAGAAAAATCCATCCGACCAAGTCGGTTATTCCATTTCCCGAGGGGGTGATCGCTTTCGTACGACGGAACTGTTTGGAGGGCCTGGCAAAGAAACAAACTAGACTTAGTTCTAGCTGCGCCGCCACCCTGGGTGGGATTCCAGCCCTCCCTTGTAATGTGCCGCTCCCAGTTGGGGGGGCGATCCAAGGTATGTGGGGGGCAGAAACGCCAAGGGGTCCAGGACAAACATTCTTCCTCCAAGTGATGTAGATCCTTGGAGAGCACAGACGCTGTGACTCAGGCAACTCCTGGGACGGGCGGATGTGCAGAGCGGGGAGGTGGGCCCACTGGTGGGCAGCTCTGCTCTCCTACCCACGTGCTCTGAGTCCAGACACACCAGACCCTTATCTTTGGGGTGCTGTCTGGGGACCACAGTTGAGAGACTCTCCCAGGACTTCTCATGCCAGGCGTGGGGCCAGGGGCACGTGGGCTCCTCTTAGCAGCACCAGCGTCCTCACCTGCGAGGTGGGGACTAAATGAGACGGCGTGTGGGCAGTGGTGAGGACAGTGCCTGGCACTCAGTCGGGCTCACTCTGTGGGGGTGATTCTGTCCCCCTGCTGGACACTGAGGGACAAGGGGCAGATATCCAGCTTGGACAAGGCTGTGTCTACCTTGGTCCCTTTGGCCGACGCAGTGTTTCGGGTGCAGGGTCACCTACCCGTGGCCAGGATGCCACAGGCTGAGACAGAGGAAGGCCAGGGACTGACCTGCGCTGTTGGACAAGCGGGCACACTGTCAGAGAGGGGCAGCAGCCGCTTTTGTGCAGCTCAGCTGGCTGGCGGCCGGCCGGGGTCTGGCCCATCGGGGCTGCACCCAGCAGGGCCCCTGGGCTCTGTGTGTGCTGCACTGTCCTCCTGGGACCAGCAGGCTGTCCCGAGCGCATCCTCATGTGCTGGCAGAGGTGCAGGGGCCAGCAGGACCAGGGAAGGGCTCCTGGGCTGAGGCTCGGAGCTGGCACAGCGTCACCTCCTCCTCTTTCTATCGGCCGGAGCAAAGTCAGTAGGTGGGGAATTTGCTTCTCCTTCAGCGGGAGGAGCTACGAACTCAGCAAAATGCTGAGGGTGGGGGCACAGAACTCAGGCTGCGGGTGGTGAGGGGCACAGAACTCAGGCCGTGGGTGGTGAGGGGCACAGAACTCAGGCCGCGGGTGGTGGGGGGCACAGAACTCAGGCCGCGGGCACTGCCAGCCTTGGGTTATGCTCTTGCAACCTTCAGTTCAGTGTCGACACACCTCCTAGGAAGTGGATGTAAAGGTGACGGAACCATTAACAAACTGAGCAGACATGCACTTTTCCGTGCGTTCAATAGTATTTACTGAAGATCCACTATGCGCCAGGTGCTGCAGGAGGCACGTGCCACCACCACAAACACCGTGCGCAAATCCTTGGCTCTCAGAGCTCACGTTCCTGACGGGAAGACAGACAATGAGTGAGTCAAGTTTCAATAAAAAAAAACGTTAGTTGGTGACACAGTTGTCCCCCGTCACCTGCAGGAATCTGTCCCGAGACCCCAGTGGATGCCTGAAACCGTGGGTAGTACCGACCGGTAGATACTCTGCTCTCTCCTGTACGTTCACACTGGGATGAAGCTTAGTTGATAACTTTGACCCAGTGAGAGCCTGACAGCTAATAATGAGGCAGGACAGACATCGGGATGTGCCGCAGCGAGTTATGCGGATGTGGCCGCTCTCCCAGACCAGCTCACTGTCCCGGGCTCAGCGTGGAGACGCCGGACAAGGAGAGGACTCGCAGCCCAGGCAGGACGCCCTGGGAGCCCATCACACTGCTCAGAATGGCGCACAGTTTAAACCTCATGAATTGTGTATTCTGGAATGTTCCATGTCATATTTTCAGACCGCAGGTAACTGAAACCACGGGAAGTGAAACTGAGGACAAGAGGGAGAGCTGGAATACAAAGCAAAAGCGGGTGCCGAGGGCCACGCAGGCCGCGTGCGGGGCCGCTGCGAGGACCGAATGGGGCCTGGTCACCTGGCCAGGAGAGCTCTGAGCACCGACACGACCTCGCTGGCCTGAGCGGCTCAGCCTCTGCCCCTCGCCCAAAGGCCCAGCGGCGTTGCGTTCTCAGCTGGAACGAATGGCCTCCATCCCTTCCTCTGCCTATAACGTCCTCCCCCCACACACACCATGTCCAACTCTGACTGTCACATGGAAGGACACTCAGGCCCCCGGGATGGGCTGGGAAAGGACAGACACGCCCACCGCACGTGCGTGTGTGCGCGCACACACACACGCACACACATGCACGTGCGTGCACACACACATATGCACGTGCGCGCATGTTTTTGTCTGGTTCCTGTGCGAATGGAAAGACAGAGGCTATGGAGCTGCCTACCCCACTCCTGAGGCCTCAGGGAATTCTAGGCAAAACCCAGTGGTGGGACCTTTCTTTATTTTCTTTCTTCTTTCTCTTTATTTTGGTGAGACAGAATTCTCAATCTGTAGAACTGTCTGGTAAGAAATTTATAGGCAGAATTGACTCTTTGTCCCTACAAAGGCACGAAGGAAAGAGTCTGAGTGATAATTGTATGCACAGTTCAAAATATTTTAAATGAACTTGTTTAAACAAAGAAATAAGTTATGAAGTTAACTTTTGTATGTGTGTGAATAATTAAACTATTGTCACCACTTTAAATTATCATCCATTGTTAAGTTGCATCATTAAATCTTACCTCTTTGCTGAAGAATAATGAAAAATGCAGTTAATTAGCAGTTATTGCAAGCTCTTGGCCATTGATCACATGGTGGGTCTCAGTCTGAATCTCGACAGTGTTTTGTGCGCCCCCCCCCACCCCGGGCCACACACGGAGACCTGGTGGCATCGGGGTGAAACCGAGTCCCTACATCAGGACAGACCCCCCCTGAGCCATCCAGTCACACGGGACTTTGCTTCTGTGCCAAGGGGGTGCTGGCTCCAGCTGCGTCTTTGTTCTCCACGCGGGACTCACAAAACACCCCCAGGCAGAGGACAAACCCCTCACATCGCCCTGTGTGAGCAGCATCTAAGCCACTGATGTGGCCATTTGGGGGTGGCAGGGTCAGGTGGAAGGAGGCCGGGGTGGCTGCCTCACCTGCTCCCTGAGGAAGAGCCGTGTCCTGTCTGCTTCCTTGCTGTGTGGATAGGGAGGTGAGAGATTTTCTTCCCTGGATATTGTTAAGGAGGTTCACCAGGCCTGTAAGGAATGCGTGGCGTTCTTCAGATGAAATAAGGCCAATCAGTGGAATAATGAGGAAAGTAATATCTCCCCAGAGAGGCTGATGGGGTTTTCATCAAATCAGCCAGCCTTTCCCGTCACTTGCGCCGCCATGCACTCTGGCAGCCGCCGCCGGCCTGCCCACCGTCCTCCTCTCCATTGGGCCTCCCGTGGTTACGGCTGATAACCACACTCTCAGGGACCCGGGCATTTGCGGGTATGTGTGCCACCTCTTCGGGACAATAATTATGAACTCTTCTTTACTTTATAGCTCAACCGCCCCTCAAATCCTGGAGGGGCGTCAGAGCCACAGAAGAGCGGCACTGGGGGCTGCAGAGGACGGAGGGCTTGCTCCTCCGGGGCCTCCTTGCCCTTGAACTGGAGCCGAGATGGGCAGTCCCACCAGAATCCAGGCTTGGCGGGATCAAGGGCCGCCCTGTGGAGGGACAGGCCACACCGTGGAGGTCCAGGAGGACTTTGGGGTCACTGGTTTGCACTTGGCCATTTCCTCCCTCAGTCCCACTGACAATGGTGCCGGGAAAGATCGCGTTCGGCTGAGCAGCAGGGCCCGGAGGGAGAGGACTGAGCAAGCTGGCTTGGAACATGTGCTGTGACACGTCGGGTGGAGTCTGCCCTGCTGCTGTGCGTCACCCTGTCCATAGCTGGGCACCTTCTACATGGCGACGGGGCTCCAGTTCTGCTCCTCACAGCACCCCCCAGGGTACAGGGTCTCCCCAAGACCAGAGGAAAGGGCACATACTGCCTTGGGGGGACAGGAATAGATGCACACGGGTGCCACGTGGTGGCTTTGCCCTGGTGTCCTCGGGGCATCCACTGCCTGTTGGTATGAAGCTCAGGACTTGCCAGCGCACCATGGATCCAGGGTGACCGTCCCCCGGAGGCCCCCAGCTCACCTGGTCCACTGGACACGCAGGGAGGTAAGGCAGGAGGCCCCCCTGACAGGTCCCAACACCCGGGCCTCGTCGGTGGCCCCCAGGGCCATGGAGCAGCCGCTGGACAGTCCGCCAGAGCCCCGGGGCCGTGGGCTTCCTCCACCCAGCGGGGCCTGGGTCACACAGAAGGGACAACCATCACCTCAGCTTGTGGAAGTTTCCAAATTGCCGGTTCCATGGTTCCATTCACAGGAGTCCTCCCTCCCGCGCACACGATTCAGCCGGCACGTGATCGCGTCTGTGCCGACTCTAATCCACTTACTTAATGAAATACATAATTAACATATTATAATTGCAGTAAAGATGGTTTTGACAGAAATCATTTCCCGTATCTAATACCGTGGTAATTTAATCTGTTCCCCACTCCCTAACACGACCCTCTATGATTGAGTTTCATAAGAATGTTTTTGATTGATTGACTCATCTGACGGGCCTGGGCCTCGAGAAAGGACTGTCTGTCAGTTTCCGGCACGGCACGTGCAGCCGTGGCAGATGGCTGTGCGGCGCTGCTCCGTCTCCCTGTGTGGTCGCCGTCTCACTCTCTCCTCTTCCCTTCCTCTAAATGCCCGGAGTCCACCCCCGCTCGCCCACACCGGCAGGTTTCTGTCTGCTGCTCCTCTGCTGCGGGAGGGTTCTCACAGGCCGGGAAGACAGGACGTGCTCGGGCGGTGGTGGGAGCCAGACGCCAGCTCCCTCACACCTGGCTGTGCCCTCCGGTCCCCCGCCCGCCTGCCTGCCTGGGGTTCTGCCCGTCCCACTCCCAAGCCGGCCCAAACCCCGTGTGCTAGGCTAGACCATCTCATCCTGTGCGCTGCTGTCCCCTCCCCTGGCCACCCCCCCAGGGCTCTGCGCTTCTCCCGGGCACTGCAAGCCAGCACCAGGGGAGGGCTCAGCCCCACTGGCCCCTGCCTCCCCACGCCTTATTGGGGTGAGGACCGGGTTCCAAGCATCTGGATGGCTCCTCCGTGAATTGATGGGGCTTCTAGGAGACTCAGCGTTTAGGGGTGAAGTCTGGTTACTGGGATGCGTGCCTGTGCAACATAAATGTCAGGTGGCCCTGGGGGCAGGTGGGGAGGTCCCCTGCACATGCTCCATAGAGCAGGAGGGGAAGGAAGGCGCCCGCGAAGAGAGCGAGGAGGCAGGCCGGGGAAGGGCTACACCTGGGGCTCCTCAGAGCTCCTCACAGCTGCGGCTGCGTATTAAGCACCCGCTGTATGCTGGGTACCCAGGACTGAGTCTATTCGACAGATGAGAAAATGCGCCTCAGCGGGTTAAATAGTGTTCGGAGCCGCCCAGGATGCTGGTGGCACAACCAACTGGACTGACCCTGCCTGGGTGCTGGGAACGCTGTCACCTGACAAGGGGGAGTGGTGGCCACAGCAAAGACACGGACAGGGGAGGCACAGGTCACGTCTGCCAGGGAAGGGGAGGGGGTGGGAGTTGAGACGCCAAGGTGTCCAAGCTGCTCTGGCCTCGCCCCGTGGGCAGTGGGCAGGCGGTCCCTCCCAGGCCCCTCCTGCCGACAGGGCCTTCCCTCACCTCAGGTGTGGGCTCACCTCAGAGGCCCCTCCCAGGAAGCTCGCCTCACTCCAGGCCCCTAAGTGGCAGTCAGTACTCTCCTCAATAGGCCACAGCTCCCTGCAGGCAGGCGGGGTACCCCAGCATCTGGGGTGTGTGGACACAACAGTAGAGGGTCTGCAGAATACAGGGGCCCTCCACCCCCCAACCTTCCAGCCTCCAGGTGAGCCAGTGAGTGAGGGGCTGGAGTCCAGGCCTCCCTCCTGCCAGCCCCCCGCCCCTGCTCTGTCCCCGAGGGCCCAGCTCAGAAGCCAGGGTGGCCTGGACTCTGGGGGCAAGTGTGGGGACATTCCTGCAGGACCTGCCCTGAGCCTCTGCAGCCACCTCCTGGCTCTGCAGAGCCCTCACCCAAAGAGCTGTGTGCCCCTCTCCCAGGGCCCTAGGTTCTTTGGTTTTTTGGGGCCTCCTGATCCATGAAAAATATTCAAATTTATTTTACAACTGCATTGATGTGGCAACGAGTGGAATCTTGGACCCTAGAAGTTCATATTTTTCTTCTGATTTTAATTGGAATTAAAATGTTTTGTATTTAATGTCCTCAGAGCCCTGTGGGTCCTATGCGCTCCTTCTGGGTAGGCTCTGCCCGCCCCACCCCACCCTGTGCCCCTAACTATCTGGGCAGGGTGCCCCCTCCCCGGCCAAGCCCTGCAACCAGGAGGCCCTAAGAACGTGGTCCCGGTCGCACACCCAGAAGTCCTGCCAGCCACAGGCCACCCATCTCTCCAACCCCACGCCCGACACAGAAAATCTCTGCGCCAGCCTAGCCCCCTGAGGGAGGCTTTCGCTAGGGCTGGGCCCCTACCCGGAGAGAAGGCCGTGCTGACACAGTGCGGGTGAGGGCTGGGAGCGGGAATGCCCCCAGGTCCCGGGTCCACTTGTCTCAGAGTGACGTGATGCTGGAAACCCCGGCGGCTGTGACGCCTCCCCTGACCTGTCTACCCGAATGTGCGCACTGCCACCGCCGGGGCAGCCATGCGGGAGGCTGGCAGGGCCTTCGAGGAGCTCCCTTTCGTCAAGGTGACCCTCGTGGGCCCTGGACCCCGCTCACCCGGCATACACCCCTCCTGCGTGGTCCCTTCCGAGCACGGCCTCCTGTGACAGGCTGTGTGCGTCCTTCCGGGCTGGCATATCTGTCACTCTAAACGTGAGGGCTGTGAGACAGGCATGAAGCCATCGTCCTTATTTCCCTGACTCGTGACACAGAACCTGGAGAATGAAAGGAGAGACAGCTCGCGCCTGTAGTGCAGGCTTTCCTCTCTGCCGCCAAAGCCTCTCAGCCCCAGGACTGGGGCTGCCCGGGGGAGGCCGGCTCTGAGCGGGGGCAGCTGGGCGCCCTCAAGGGGCAGGGCAGGGCCGGCCGAGCAGGCCACGTGCGCGTGCAGCGGGCGGCGGCAGCCGGGGTGTGCGAGCGGCCGGGGGAGGGGCGGCCCGTGAGTGGCAAGTGTACATGAACGCAGCCACGTCAACTGCCAATATGTTATGAGGCCTTGGTAGCAATCCCGAGTCCCGGGGGAGCGCCGCGGCAGCTCAAGTGCGCACCAGACAGAGAGAAAACAATTTCTCGTGCCAATAATGGAGCGCAGATGAAGAATGTTTTAATATTTGAAGCTGCTTTATGGCAGACGCGATGACAGTGATGGACTCAATGTCAGCTTTTTTTCCTGAAATGTCATCTTTCGTCTATGAGTTTTCCCTGCTCCGGAGGCGTGCAAGCCTAATGCAAGCTCGTCGCAGCCATTGATCATTGATTTTCCCCTAAATAGAAAGCTTGCCAGAAGACTAGAAATTCTGGAATTTATTAGGATTTCTTTAAGAGGCACTTTAGCTCAACAGTTCTCATTACTGTCTTTACAATGTTACTTATTTTTCTTTTGATGTCATATGATTTGTAAAGGGTTAGTACTCAGAGAACAATATACGATTAAACCGCCGTGCATGCTGGAGCTGGGGCTCAGTGCAAAGAGTCTCGGGGGCTGAGCACGAATTGGGGTAGGAAACAGCAGCACGGGGCCGTTCCACCAGCAGGATCTGTAGTTTGAAATTTGCTGATAGCGTTTGTGCTAAATGGCGTTTCAATGAAAGTTTTGATTAAACGGGGTGCCTTGTAGATTCATGCCTCTTAACTCCATGGAGAAAGGGCTACACGTGTTTCTGTCCTGACATCTGGCCCCTAAACATCCTGGGTGGGTGCCACGTGCCCATGTGTGATGGCAGCAGGCCCTGCTCGGCCCTGTCCTGACTCTGGTTGGGACATGACGTCATGGACATTGAAGGACAGTGGATCACAGCTGTTACGTAGTAACGCGTGACACACTCGTGTGCAGGTGAGCTGGAAAGAAGCCACCTGCACTCGACAGTTGGCTAAATGTTGTTCTTTTCTGATGTGTTTCCATTGGCACAAGACTGGTTCAAACAGGTATGTTCGCTCTTAGGGGCTGTGACATCCAGGCTTATTTCAGAGCAGGGTGCCTGGGGAATGGGAGTTACAGTCGCATCAGCGCGGCCTCCCACACACGTCGCTCAGCCTAGTTGATCCTGAGACTTGTTCTGAGGCTGCGACCTCAGGGTTCCTCCCTGAGCGGAGCTGCCTGTGTGCAGCGCCGGCTGCCCCAGAGCTCGGGGCCAGACAAGGAGGGAGATGAGGGGGCAGAGACTCAGGCGAGGAGCAGACAGCAGCCGCCCCCACCCCCAGCCATGTGGTCAGCACCCACGTCTGCATCCGGGCCGAGGTCTGCAGCAGCTGCAGCCACGAACTCACGCAAACGCGGACATCGCCCAGCCCTCCACTACAGCGCGCACCGCGGCCGAAACGGGCGGGAACAGCTTCCCGGGAAGGAAGTCGGCACCCGCAGAGCTGCGCCAGGCCCGGGGCGGGAGCATCTGGGTGCTGCGTGTCCTCTCGGGCCTGGAGCTGGGACCTGCAGGAGTGTGGCTGAGATCACGGAAGGTCCGGGCTGGTGGGTGGCCGTATGCAGATGAGCTGCATGCAAATAGCGCGGAGCCCCGTGCAGTTGGCGGAAAAGACACGCCCCACGCTTGACCTCCCAACCAGTGACCGCAGCTCCTGTTGTCATTACCCTGACTACTGTGTCACAGTGACAACTATCCGACTTCCCGAAGGTCACCCAGTCAGCTCATGCCCAGCCCCCAGACCCCCGCAGCCATTGCCACACAGAGCCGACTGCCCCATGGACAACGTAAGTCAGGTCACGGGACTTGCCGGCTGAAACCCAAGTGGTTTCCCATTTCACTCAGAGGAAAAGCCAGTCATTTTTATCACCTAAGAGCCCAAGTGACTGGGCCTCTGTCCTTTTTCTGACCTTGGCTCCTACTGCTCTGTCCCCACCCACGGGACTCTGACCACATCGCCCTCGCTCACGCCCCCGGCTTCCCCAGGGCCTTTGCACGAGTGACGCCTCTGTGGCCCAGTCTCCCACACGTGGCCTCTTCGCTCTGTCCCTTACGACACTCTGGGCTCTGCTCAGATGTCATGTGCTCAGTCTCCCTGGCCCCTACGTAAGATCTTAGGGCTATTTCCTGCTATCCTGCTGTCACATCGAGCTCTCCAGGATAGACATAGCGATGGAGTTTAGGATGTGAGGCGTTTAAGAGGCATCAACACCAGTGCAGAGAAGAGGGCGGAAGCGGGGCTGGTCGGAGGAAGAGGTGGGGGTGTGTGCAGGGAGCCCTGGAGCCTGGTTCCCACCGGGGGTCCCTCAGGCCGACGTGGCCTGGCTTCTGCAGTCCAGCTGCTTAGGGCCCAGGTGGAGGCTGCCCCAGGAAGGTAGCAGGTCCTGGCGGGCTGACCACACTCGCTGGGCTGGGCGGCCAGCCCGTCCTCCTAAGGGGACCCCGCCTCCAGCACACCCTTCCTGGTTTCCTTCTCTGTACTTACTGCTGCTTGAGACACGCTGGGTGTTTCCTTTTTACGTGACGACTGTCTTTCTCCAGGAGGGCGGGGCACTGTCCGTCTTGCTCATCCCGAGGCCAGAAGGAGCTGGCACAGCGTAGTTGCTTGTTAACACTTGTGCAGTGAGAGGACGCTTAGTGGACATCTTCACGTTAGGGGTCAGCACCATTTCCCACATTTTGCACACCAGGAGACGGGGGCTTAGCGAGACAATCTGACCGGCTCAAAGCCTGACAGTGGAGAAGCCAGAGCCCAGATGCAGGGCTGCACAGCTGCTGAGTGAGTGCTTACCCGCACTGCCCATGGTGGGCTCGGAGCCTCGCCAGCCTGGGGGATGACACGGTGGTGGGGCTACGCACCATGGCAGGGTTCAGCATCGGCCATGGGGTGAAGGGCCAGCAGCCCCGTCCAGGGAGGGGCCTGAGGAACAGAGAAGGGGGCTCGGGGAAGGGCAGCCTTTGGGTACCTTGCAGCATGGCCTGCCCTCCCCCACTCCCCCCGCCCCCTGTCAGTGCTCAGGCCTCTGCTTGCTCCTCTGTGCTGATTCCTAAGCGAGGGTCCCTCACCAGGATCACGAATCTCTCCAGCCACGCTGGGCCCCAAGGACCCACAAAATAAACAAATGAATGGATGTCCAACCCATGCTGGGTTCTTCAGCTCTGCCGGGTCTGACTGGCTCAGCTCAGTGCCCTCGGCGGGACCCACCAACAACATCCATCCTCTCCCTGAGCCTCACCTGTCTCCTCTTCAAGGCAAACATCTCCCTTTCGTAAGGGTCTTTGGTCTCCCACCACAGACAAGGGGGGTGTTATCTAAACAATGCCAGCGGGTCTGCGTCCAAGACCTGGGCAGCAGGCCCCGGGAGCTGAAGGTCAGCAAGCCCATGTCACGGCCCGAGTCAGGTTCCGACACAGCCAGCAGCAGCTCAGGTCCACACCCTCCCCAGACGGGATCCACGCTTCATTATCTCCTCACTCCTCCTCCGTGCAGAAAACCCCCTTTCAGGATGCCAGCCAGAGCTGCCTTCTGTCACTTGCAGCCAAGGAACCCTGAGGAATAAATACACACGTGCTGGGCCTGAGGGCTGAGGTGAGGCTAGGAATGAGGTGGCAGTCTTAGCGAGATCTGACCCGATGCCTCTCCATTCATCTATTTAATTCTTCCTTCCCAATTTTATGAAACTTCTGAATGGTTTGCCCCAGAAACATTTACAATGAAAGGATACAATAAAAATACAAGAACAAAGAATAATTTCTGTGATTTAGCTCATTTTTTATTCTTCAATCGCAGTTGACATTTAATATTATATCAGTTTCAGGTATGCAGCCTGGTGGTTAGACATTCATTACGAAGGATCCCCCGACAAGCCTAGTCCTACCTGGCACCATAGCTCGGTTTGGGCTCTGAGCTCCCTAAAATCAGGACATTGAGGAAACCATGATCAGTTACGCCTCCCTCATTCCTGGAAAGGAGGCAGGAGCTTGCTTGTAGGGGAGTCAAGCCTCCATGTGGAAAGACTCAGACACTGGGCCATGGGCTACACACCACACACACTCCCTGAAACAGGCTGAAAACTTCTTGTTTATGACCCAAATCCAGCCCAAAGACAGGCTTTCGTTGGCATACACAGTGTTTCATAAATTGGAGTTAAATGACATGAAAGTGGGATAGTTCCTGTAAAGTCTGGAACCCCCTCATCCTTTTAAAAGTTGGATCTGGCAGCACCAGGCCCACATGTCCACGTGGTGGGCACGCAGCTGTGACAAGCAGGTGCCCATCATACAGGCCTGTGCCCTCTGCTCACGGGTCTCCCGAGTCACCCGCGCCTGCTCTCTTCATCGATGGCGTCTATATTGACGTCGTTTGAATGTTCTGCTAAACCCCACAAGGAGGATCAGACAGGAGGGGGTCAGCCAGGGTCACAAGAGTCGTGAGGTGGGGAATGAATGTGACCGTGAGAAGTGTTGGATTGGGGGGGGCGGTGGCTTGAGGAGCTCCCGGCGGAGAGGGAGCAGAGAGGCAGGAGGACAGTGGTCAGGGGCCACACGTCCATCGGAAGGGCTCGGTGGCCACAGGTCAGACGGAAGGAAGCTGACCTCAGGGGTGTCCTGAGAGCCCCCCGGTGAACGAGGGCCAGGATCTGCCCCGGGGACCCGTGCTGTGTGGCTGGGAACCTGGGAAAGGTCTGGGAGGGGGAACAGCCTGAGCAGCTGGCAGCGCACTGGTTCCCAAGCCTGGCTGCAGCACTCAGACCAGCTGTGGAGCCTGCGCGGGCCCCTTAACCTCTCAGGGCCTCAGTGTCCTCGTTTGGGCAATAGGGGTGATGACAGACACCTGCCTCTGGCGGTTTGGGGAGAATTAAATGCCTGTGAAGGGCTTGGGCGGCGTCTGGGAAGCAGTAGGCACTGAGTACCAGCAAGAACGCAGGCAGTGGTTTCAGACATCAGAGGACTTCCAGAAGCAATATGGCTGCTCGAAGGCCAGGGCTTCCTGGACAGAAGGCTGAGGTCACAGGGGAGGCTTCCCGAATGGAGGCAAGAAGGCTTTCCGGGGCGCCAGGACTGAAGAGTGCGGAGCTGGCTTCCTGGCCCCTTGGTGCAGGTTGACAGTGCGTCGTCCATTCTCCGTCATCTCCTTGAAACCCGGACCAGCCACGCTTCGGAGCCCAGCCCTTCCAGAGGAGGCCCTCTGCTCACAGGTGTGTCCTGTCGCCGTGTCTGCGAGGACGCGGCCCTCATCCGCACACAGGCTCCGGGACCAGAGGCTGCAGGACCCGAGTGGGGGCACTTCTCCACCCCGCCCAGGCTGCCAGGCACCTATTCTTTGTGCCAGGCCCTCTCCCCGAATCAGCCTTCTTGCTTCCACGAGGCTCAAACTGCATCTAGAGCTAAGAAAGCACGGGCTGCAGAGACGGTGACACAGGTGGACCCGGCCTCCGAGTGTAGAGTAGACGTGAAAAGTAGCCACGTGGCCTGGGCCCTCCACCCAGCAACGCAGAGCTGTAGGCACTGCCTCTCGGCCTCAGCTCCCTTCCTTTAAAATGGCTCACGTGTCGCTAACATCTGACATGTGTCGGTTGAGCATTCCAGCTGTGCAGGCCCAGCGGCTGGGGCTGGGACCCCAGGGTGCTGCAGGGAGGGCACGGCGCCCAGGAACACTCACTGGGCAGGCTACTGCGGCATGCTGGGTAATTGGCTTTGGATGTGTAAAGATGGAAGTGCCGGGAGAATCGTGTGTGTGTGTGTGTGTGTGTGTGTGTGTGTGTGTGTATGTGTGTGTGTGTGTATGTGTGTGTGTAGTTGTGCATAAGGGCAGATACAGCCAGATGGGGGTACGGAGGGGGCCACTGGCAGGAGGAGTCTCTTATTTTCACTTTAACGAAGCATCCCAGACCCCTGAACTGTCCGTCAGCAGAGGTCCCCCTGGAGGAGGACTGCCTCTGCCTGAGGAGCCCTGAGAAGGCAGGACGGCTGGCTGGGTCCCCCCAGGGCTGATGGACGGTGGACCTTCCAGGACGGCCCAGCTGTCCCACAGGAGGCACTTGTGCTGCCCAGAGGGGACCCACAAACGTGCAGCCAAGTCTGGGAGTGGAAGTAACTCAGCCCTAGTGAAACAGAAATTCACGAGGGTCCTTAATCACATCCCTTCATGATGAATTAAGGAAGATCTGGTGACAGATGAGACCCAACAAAGATAAATGTTTCTGAGACGTCCATAGGACACACTGATGAGGGGTGGAGATGAACGGGGGCGCTCCCCGCAGAGCCCCCGCGAACTCCGTGAAGCAGCCATGGGTGGGATGTGGGCTTCCCGTAACTACCCACCACCCCTGTTTATTAGCCAATCCCGTTCACTAACTGGATTGCTTTTGAAGGCCTCTTGTTCTAATTAGCATGTCTCAGATGAAGAGTAAACAAACATTGTAACAAACTATTATGACATAAAGTTGATTTTTCAGTTACTCAACTGCTATGCCGTGGATATGGTGAATTTAGAATTAAATGCCTCTCTCAGAGGCTTTAATGATCTCAGTCAAGAACGTTTTGATTAAATTAAAGCTATTGAAAATGTGCTTTTTGAAAAGAGACTGAACAAAACATCCAGGAGAGTCAGGCCCCAGACCTCAGACGCCTGTGTGTCCTTCAGCAGGCTCTGGGGACCAGGGGTGCCCTGGGGACCGAGGCCGGAGGACCTCTGGCAAACACCATCAAACGTGTCGTAAGAAGACCCAGAAAGTTGGGGTCTTAGCTGAGGCCCCTAGAAGCAGAGTCTAGAATTCGTGGGCAAGAAACTTACAGCAGGGGCGGGGGGCACTCAAAGGGGCCACCTGGAGTGAGAGAACCGAGGCTGGGAGGGGGCTCTGTGGGGGCCCGAGGGCCCAGGTGCCTGAAGACTCGCGGATTCCCTGACACCTGGTGAACATGAGCGGGAGGAGTGACAGCACCGGCGGGGAGCGAAGCTGCGATGCTGTAAATATTTGGTTGGAAACAGCGGAGACATTGGAGATAAAAGTTAAGTAGAAATAAAAGCAGTCGGGTGTTTGTCACATGTCGCTGCTGCGGGGCCCTGTCGGGCCGGAGACCTGCATGTGTCCATCCAGCTCTCAGCCACCCGACGACAGTCCCCAGGCCTGGGCCACGTCACTCCACTTCGCTTCCCTCAGTGTTTAGAGCAAACACACCCTCCCACCATCAAGCCTCCACCCCCTTTGCTGTCCCGTCTGTTTGTTAAACAAACCCAACCTGCCCTGTGCGTGTTACGGCCGGGTTTGCAGCTGTGCCCCCGGGCTGGCACCCTCTTCCTGACCACGGTGGCTAATGCGTGTTCCTTAGGCACCAAGAGCCCAGCAAATGCCCACTGAGCCCCAACCTGCTGTTTAGTGAGTGGGGGACACTGATGGGGAGAGATGCCTCGTCTCGGGGAAGGTGTCATCGTGCACATACAGAGTCGCTGACCCACGCTCGACCTGAACTCAGGCTGATGCGTGGGGGGAAGAGCATGTGGGGTGGTGTGGGGTGCAGGAACCACACCCCCACTTGCGCCTAGGAGCTGCCGCCGGCGGCAAAGTCCGGCTGAATGACAAGCGGCCTCGGCTGGCTTCTTGGCTCCCGCCCGCCATCTGCCCGGGGGCCCTTCTGAGCACCATGTCCTCGGAACGCCACAGTGGAGAGGCACTGAGGAGTCACAAAGCTGTCACAACGTCTGGGTCTGGGGCAGGAGAGTGACAGGAGGCCGGGTCTTGAAGGGTGAGTGACAGGAGACACTGCCAGGGCTGGAGACTGGAGTCCCAGGGCTGGGGGAGGACAGGCGTGGTGGGGGGCTGGAGGCGGGGGCGGGGGAGGGACCGAGGAGGGCTCGGGAGGCACGCATGGGAAAAGGGGGGGCTGCAGAGAAAGCCGACTCCAGGA
Organism: Hipposideros armiger; assembly: GCF_001890085.2. NCBI lineage: Eukaryota > Metazoa > Chordata > Mammalia > Chiroptera > Hipposideridae > Hipposideros > Hipposideros armiger. The sequence goes on from NW_017731354.1 coordinate 1,126,692, forward strand.
GCAGCCTGAGCCCTGGGCTCCCAGAGACCATATGCCAGCCCCGCTCAGGTGCTGGTCAGCTGCACCCATCACAGAAACGTAAGACACCTGTGCGGTGACGCACACTCTTCTGTCCTGCCCGAGCTCAGGTGTAAATGCAGGCACCTGCGTCCAGGTAATCAGGGAAGGACCCAGCCCAGGTTCGTCACTGGCTTCAGTGGCCTTGGGCGCTGGGTCACCTCAACTGTGAGAAGTTTCCACTTCAATCAAAGGTGCTCTCTTCCACATAGAAAATGGCACGGCACAGACTTGACTTTTAAGGAGAAAAAACCTTCAGATCAATTAATTAATTCAGAAGAGGTGCTCTTAGTTACATCTAACAGATCCTCACACGTCAGACGCCAGTGCAAAGCCTATGGTGCTGACGTGGGTGCGTGCGTCCCGAGGGGACTCTGGACAAAGCCAAGACACACCCAGGGCTGGGCTGCAGCCCGCCCGCCGCACAGGCCTGGGGGGGCACCCTTCCCTGTTCTCCGCACAGCACCCACGCGCGTCAGCCCCCTCAGCTCACGGGGCTCGGCCACCAGAATGAGGCCCCAAATTGCAGGGCCCTGCTCAGGTCACGCTCGCTACCTGGGCTGGCCGTCCCACCTGTCACCCATGTCCCTACAGCCCCCTCTGGAGCAGCCGCTGACCACAGGCCTGGCCTCGCTCCCTTCGGGGGCCTGGCAGGGCCCAGAGCCGGTGCCTGGTGTGGGGGCTGCCCTGGCAGGTCCGCACGGAGAGCGGAAGGGAGAGGCCTTGGCCTCTGGCCGCTTCGTCCAGCCCAGCTGGTTCAGATCCGCTCATTCCCGCCTCTTCTTCGGGGGTCCCAGCTGACGTGTCAGTGCTGCCCCTGGCGGCTTTGGAGGGCACCATCCCCGAATCAGGTCCCATAGGCTACGCAAGGTGGGCATATTCCAACAACAAGCAACCGCAGCCTGGAGGCAGTTCAGGGTCAGGTCGGCTCAGACCCTACACGGCATTTAAGGGAACTTCCCACAGTGCCTCTCGCAAGCGCCCTCCTAGCGGTCAGCTTCCTGCACCCAGGACTTCCCCTCTGGGGTCCCCGGACTCCCAGCATCTGTATGCTGCCCTCGGAAGCTGCAGCCAGGCCCATGTGACACAAGCTAGCCACGGTTTGTTGGTTCCGTGACAGACACGTGACAAGCTGGGCCTGTCATGTGCTTCCAGAGAAACTGAGAAAAGAGGACAGAATTTTCTAAGTTGCTGGGCTGTAAGTTTTGAAACTTGCCGAATATTCCAGAAGTGGGTTCATGGAGACACCCCGATGTTTCTGTAGAACACCCTCTCCCTTCGTACCCAGGTGAGTTGGCTTTCTGTCACTTGCTGCCCGAATAGCTCTGACCCCTGAGAAGTCCCGATGGCCGGCCACCTTGCCTTACGCTGGGCTCCGCGCCTCTCCTCACCTCCTGCTCTTTGATGTCTGGAGTGTCCGAGCCGCCGTAAGGAATGACGAAGTCCTGGACGCCGGCTTCTTCATGCCACGAGACGTCTCTGTGTGTCTCATCTCCACGTAGTGGGAGCCCAAGGAACTCATGCTTCCTGGACCCCAGCTTAGCGCTGGCCTTCCTGCCGGGGGAGGGGCCGCTGCACTCAGAGGCTCAGCCGGGGAGGTGGTGGGAGGTGACAGCACGACATAGCCTGCAGGGCCGGGGCTGTCACCGGGAAGGACAGGCATTTCTGCCCACAGCTCGGCGCGTCCTGAGCTTTGCCTGGCACGACTACGTGATGGACAGGTGTGTGAGAACAGAAGTGGGTCTGTGCCGTCACTGCACAGCTGACGAGACTGCACGCCGCTCTGAGAGGCCTTCCCCGTGCACTAGACCCCCATCCAGTCGGGGGCACGCCGAGTGCTGCCCCCGCGGCCCCACGAGGGCCATCGTCCTCAGGGCTGGCCTCCGTTCCCAGGTTGCACCCGGGAGGAAACAGGCTCCTTTGGAGTCTCTCCTGCCTGCGTTTCTTTGGGGGCTTCCCACAAAGCCCCGTGAGGGGGCGGCCGAGCTGACTAGCCCCTCCTGGACAACTGTCAGGTCACTTGATGAGGAAGCTGATCATGTGTCATCAGTCCCCAGCACCCACTCACATCAGGGGAGTGACACAGCTGTCACTGCAGGACGAGGCAGCTGGCAGGACGGGCCACAGGCGCCAGCGCAGCTGTCCAATTAGAGGCCAGGGCCCGACCCACAGGTGTGCACGACGCCGGGGATGAGGGCTGAGCGGGGCACCCCGGCGGCCGTCTCGGTGGCCTTCGGAGGGTCCGGGGCTGCAGGGGGCGTGCCCGTGGGCGCTGACTGGACGCAGGAAGCCAGCTTTCTCCCGCCAGTTCTTCTGCCCCTTTCTCCCTCCCTCCACCTTCCCACCATCCTCCTCTTTCCATCCCCCTCCTTTGCTCTTGGGGGGACCCTGCGAGGGGATTATCAGAAAAGGACCTGGAACTCGTTTGGGCAGGGAGCAGGGATTCTAGGAGGTTTTATTAGACACAGAAACAAAAGCCAAAGTACAAAAAGAGAGTCTTGACTGCTTTGTTTTAAACACTTTTAAAACCACCCGTGTGGTGTCTGAGAAGCAGCGGATCAATTTGGGAACAATGCTTAGGGAAGCACTGTGGGCGCCTGTTGTCGAAAACACAGCTCTTCTGACTGACACGAGGCCTTTCTTCCTAAAGAACAATAAACGCACGTGTTTTCCTGGCGCCGGAAGCTGGGCTGTGTCTGCGGGAACGACAGCGTTTACACAGCAGGTGAGTCTGTGGTGGGGCCGCAGTGTAGCTGGACCTCACATTTTAGGATTCTTGCAAGGTCCCTGCCTTCTTCTCCAAGACCAGGGAGCCCTGTCCATCCAGCGTGGTGGTTTAAAGGCTCAGAGGACTCTTGAAATAGACACAAGGGGACGCACTGAGTCATTACGCTTGGAGTGTGCTGGGCGCTTTCCGACCCTGACCCCGGCCGTTCCTACCCGGCACCCTGTAGGGCGGTTGCGATCCCTCCCATGTCACAAGAAACAGAACGGAGTCCCAACAGCGTAGCGTCTCCCTGCGCGGGCAGACTCAGAGCCCATGGTTCCAAGTTTGTTGGTTTGAAAATCGGCAATATACTGAGCCAGACTTCAAATAAGAGGTCTGGCTCCCACTAAGCAGCTGTGTGGGTGGGTGACGCCCAGAAGACACAGTCCCTGCAGAACTGTCCCCAGCCTTTCCCTGTGGCCTGGGGTAGGGTCGGGAGGGCTTCCTGAGCTAGTCCGTGCAGACGCTCATGAGGCCTGCTCTCCGGCATTTGGGACAGAAAACCAAGTCCCCAGCCCAGCTGTGGACTGCACGCGGCCATCCCCGGAGTCCGGCGTCACCGTCCCCAGCTTGTTCTAAGGAGCGGCCTCAGCATCTGTGTCTGTGACGGCTCGCTCGCTGCCAACCTAGGGCTTAGCTGGGTTTCACGTCAGCTAGGTGACGAGCAAGCCCTCAGCTGGGACCCGCCATACACACCCCTCTTCAGACACACAGGGTCACACGTTCTCACAGGGGCTCCTTGTCACCGCCAGGACTTTGCTCCTGGTCCCGAGCCTCTCCCCCCATGATTATTTCCACCCCTTGCCCTGCCGAAATCACTTTTCCCCTCTGATTTTCCATTGCACTTAATTTATACTCACCCCCCCCACCTCTACCCCATGGCATTTCTGCTTTGTCCCTAAGGCCACCGCTGTCCATGGGGCCAAGTCCTGTCTTTGGCTCTTAGAGGTGAATTACTCCAATTTTCAGGTTTACGTGTTACTGGGTCTGTTTACTAGTCACCCACGAGGGGAGCTGCAGAGGGTTCAGTGATCCGGAAGTGGCAGCGGACATGGGGACGCCCTGGCACGCCTGGCAGGCAGCACTGCGGCGCCCCGGGGACACCTGTCCCACACATTTCTGTGGCGTTCCAGGACAGCCCGCGACTGGTCTCCTGAGTAGATCCTGATAGTCACAGGCCGCCAGCCAGTCTTGCTCTTCTAATTTATGAATCACACTGAGCTTTGCTTCAGGCCATTGCTCTGCACTAGAGTGTGCAGAGGGACACGCTTCCACCAGCAGTGCCAGTGACCTCCAAACTCCAGTTTTTACGTAAGCCAAAGACGTGTTTGCGTTGTGGCTCGCCCCTAATGCTAACGCCAATTTGTACATTATCCCCAACCGTTGTGCTTGTATAGTCAAACCCCCTGGGTGATGGTCTGCCCTCGAAATTGTTCTGTTTAAATGGCTTGCAACATATTATTATGTTTCGTTTACGAGGCATTGTTTTGTCAAATAAAGCCAAGCTTCTATATGCTCATTTCACCGTAAACAAAGCACAATTTATGTGTGTTGTTTGCATCGCCAGGTCTTTCCCCACAGAAAAATGGGAATGGCTGGGGTGAGCCTGCGGCTGAGTCTGTGCAACAGTCAGAACATGTGGAAGAACATGCCTTCCGCTGTGCATGTCGGTCAGCGACCCCTTGTCCCCTGGTGAGGTGTCTGGTGCAGCCGTCGGCCCGTCTCAGCTGCCACTCCAGGGCCCACACCAGTTTGCAAATCTCAACCTTATGACCAGTGGAGCTGAATGAATGAGCCACGTGCTGAGACCACCCCTAATGTGAGCAACCAACCCATAAAAAGTCATGAACTTAACCCGCATTTATCTAGCACCTTCCTTCCCGAGAATTCCCAGAAATGTTTTCACTCTGTATCTGCTTCGCCTCACTACCCTCCACCCGGAGGATGGAGTGTGCAGTCCCCGTTCGGTGGGGCTCACGCCTTTAAGACGCTTTCCTCCAGCCTCACCCCCCCGCCCCCGCCCACGTTAGAGCCAGTCCCAGCTCAGGACGGCAGCCTGCCCGCCCTTCTCAGCACAGGCCCTAGGGAGAGAGAAACGGAAAAATCAAGGGGTGGGTGCACGAAAGAACGAAGGAGAAAGAAATTCTGTCTTGCGAGCAGGGTCTCTTGGAAGGAGGGGGAAGACAAGATCCCTGGGCCTCAGATGCTTGACTGGCTTCATTTGCTTCCCGTAAAACATGCTTGTTCTGGCCTTGACGTCGCTGCAGGTGTCCTGCCTGCACCCCCACCCTACGTGGCTCACACACGGGGTCTGCACTCTAAAAGCGACAGTTTGCAAAGGGACATGTTTTCCTCTTGCCCTCTTAGCCCCCCATGGAAAAGCCCCACCCTGATTAGCCAGGCGATTTGCTCACAATCACCGTGGGCCCCACTGGTCTGGCCCCTTCACCCAGCTTCTTCTGAGAGGAAAGGGCGGCAGCCCCGCACCCCGATTTCCACCTTCCGTCGAGGTGGGTTCCAACCAGGAGAGGGGGGCGCTTTGCTGCCCACAGAGCCATGTGCTTTGGGTGCGCAGTGCCAGCCCAGGAGAGCACCCTGGCTTCCTGTGCACAGCGGCCTAGGCCGCTGCCCCCTCCTGGGGCTGTAGCTTTTGCCTGGCAGGTGCGTCGCTCTGGTGAGCGGCACTGAGCAGACACAGGTGTGCAGGTGGCCGTCAGCACGCTCAGAGCCGGAGGGGACGCCTGGAATGCACCAGCATTTGAGGGGGTGGCCTGGGCTGTGAAGGACGGGATATCTGGTTGCTGGAGAGGTCCCTCGCTCTAAAGCTTCCTGGCGTCTTCCATGTCAGTATCTCGTTCATGAGCTCTGATGCTCTGGGTTCCTCTGGGATCCAAAATTACTGCTCTGACTTAGGGACCATGGGGTCAAAGAAAAGGACACGGAGCGCTCAGCCTTGGAGGGCGGCGTGGAGAGCCCGGGGGGGGGGGGGGGCGGGGACTGTAGGCCTGGCTTTTGTCACGCTCGGTTCTCCACGGACTTGCTCTGTGGCCTTGAGAGCACCCTACCTGGGCTCCCGCAAACTTGATCTGTGGGACGCGGCGCTGTCTGGGGTACCTGTGAGGTCCATCGCCACTTCCTCCAGGCGTCCCCACGCGTCCTTCCCTCCAAAGACCGCTGGTCCCCAAAAGTGAGGATGGGTGTCCCCAAAAAGACAGTGTCAGGGGAACAAAGACACCCGGAGAACTCCTCTCCTCCTCCGGGGTCTCCCACAGCCCCACACACCTTTATCTTCTTGACAAGACAGCCACTGTGTTTGTTTTAAAAAGTGTGTGTGTGTGTGTGTGTGTGGTAGTACACATTTTTTGTTTAATGCATATATATGTAAAGTGTTGTGTTGGTTTTGGTGGACTCTGCAAGTCTTGCTCACAGCCCCAGCCCTTTGAGGTGTGTGAGTGTGTTCACGCACAGCCATCCGTGTTTCCGTTTTCTGGGATTTCGGGGTGATGAAGGCTGAGGGCTCTGACAGAGGTGCAGCCCCTACAGAGTGTGGGCTCTGACCCTCTTTACCACAAATATGGGGGACAGACCCCCTAGCAGGGCGGGCACTGGGGTGAGGGAGGGAGGCTCCGGGCACCCCCCCGCCCCTGCCCCAGGGGCGGTCACCCAGGGGAGGCCCCCCCCCGCCTTGCGTGAGCCTGAGGCCGAGGGCCTCCTTGGCTTTGAACGGGGCGCCGGGGGGCCTCTCCTGGTCCTGACCCAGCTTTGGGAGGAGCTGTGTGCCAAACCCTGAAGCCTCCAGGAGGGGCCTGTGCTCCCTCTGTGGGCATCTCTGCCTTCACTCTTGTCCTCGCAGCACTGGCTCCAGGTGGAGATGTGGGTGCTCGGAGCCTTTATTTCTTGAATGTCGCAGTCTTCCCAGGGACCTGGGGGCCCCATGAAGCCTGAGATCTGCCTGTTCTCTTCTGCACATGCCCCCCCCTGCCCCCACATATAGCTGTGCACAAACTTTCCAGAGTGAGCACAGGCGCGCCAGAGAGGGAGCTGGGTCCCCACGCCCCTGGGGGGTCACAGGCAGCTTGGGGCACAGCCAGGCCGGCAGCTTCTGAGGGGCGCTCTGTACAAGCCGACCCAAGGAGGCCAGATAGGCCACGTCCCAGGACTGTGGTGGCAAAGCGGGGTGATGCTGAGGGTGCCTTCCCCCTGAAGGCAAGACGGAGGAGCTGTCACCCCGCAGGCTGCAGGGTGGTTCAGGGTCTCTGGAATCCATGCCAGGTGCTCAGCGCCCGTGCCATCGTCACCCGAGAGGAACCTGGGCTTCTTTACACTTGTCTGTACGACACAAGCGTGCTTGCTCTGTAAAGCTCCTGAGTCCTCCCAGTGCACAGCCCCTTGTACCCGAAGCGCAGATGGCGCTTCCTTGGGTTCCCAGGGCCCGGGCCCTTTGGGGACACACACACTGTGTTGTGCCCGGTAACATGTTCCGCCCACCGCGCCCTGGCCCGCCACCACTGGCCTAGCAGCTCAGCCTGCGTTATGTCCATGTGCTGGGTGGCAATAAATATTTAGAATACAGCAAACCAAAGATGGCCAGCGAGGGCTCGGCTAGCTGTCTGCCTGGTTCCCACAGCCGCTGAGTGACAGCCCAGCCTGGGAACCAGCAGCCGCTTTGCACTAAGTCACTTCAGCCCTGGGAGAGACCAGCGGCAGCCGGCTCCTGCGCAGTGACGGTCGGTGCCAGTCAGTAAATCAGTCAGACTGTAATTACTGGATGGGTGACAGGGCACGGTGACAGGCTGCAGTCCACGGGAGGGCATTACCTCACAGCCGCTTTAGATCTGAGAGCAGTTTGGAGGAAAAGGCCCAGGGAGCCTGTCGGAGCCCCAGCCCAAGGGGGAGGGGGCGGGTCCCCTTCTCTCTGTCACCTCCTCCTGCTGGATGCAGGCCAGCCAGGGGGGCCTCGCTGACGTGGGGACGTCCCTCCCCCTCCCACTCTCTCTTACCCCCCTCCCCCGTCTGTCCTTTCAGGCCTGTGCTTTTTAATAGGTTCCTACAGCTCTTTGCCTAAGCAGCTGCTTTGTGCCAAGAAAGCCGCAGCGGATTTGTAAGGCGGTAGGCCCGGCTAATTAGCTCGACGGAGCTGCCTTCCTGGCAGTGGCCCTGTCGCTGAGGAAAGCGACACACCTTAACGTGACTGCACAGGGAGGCCTGTCCCATTGTTCTCAGGGAACCCTTATTACTGACCCCGTGATAATCACCTGTCCTGGGAAACTTCACCCGAAACGGCGCTGCCCGGGCCTGGCTCCATGCAGGAGGTGTCCTGATGGCTAGGAATTGCCGGGACACCCTTGTCTTCCTCCGGGCTGCTATGTCCCCGGCGCTAGGGAGGTGGAAGTTAAGGCGTTTCACCTGTGGGGCGAGGGAAACCAGCAGGAACTCTGAGGACACAGGGACAGGCTGCCCCTGTGTGTCCTTTGGTCCTGCCTCTTGCAAAGCGGACCGCACGCTGCGTGGGGCCAGGCCCACCTCCTGGTGAGTGTGATGGAAATCAGCCCCACCCCACCCCCAGGTAGGGACCTTCTCTCTCCTCGTGTGCATCGTCACCTCCCCTGACCGGTCACAGAGTCCCGAGACTCTACCAAACTTCTGCAACCTTGCCAGTAAGAAACCAGGGAGCAGACAGCGGCCAGGGCTCGCCCGGGGCTCCCTGCAGGGTGAGGGGCACCAGTGGCTCTGCCCACGTGACTCACTGCTGTCTAGTCCCTATTCATAGCCCACTGCAGTGACCCTTTGTAAGAAACAACTCTGAAACCTCAGCGACTCCCGGCAGCAGACATGCGTTTCCCACTCTGGGCCGTGGTTGGATGCGGGACTTTTCTCCAGGCTGCAGGTGAGACCTGGGTCTGCCCCGCGGGCCCTTCATCTCGGGGCCCAGGCTGAAGGGATGGTGGCTGCCCGGGGCACATTTCCATCATGGCACAGGAGTGGGAGACGGCCAGTCAAGCCAGGCAAACACCCATGCACCCTGTGGTTACACTGTGTCAGGTCAACACTCATTGGCCAAAGCGAGCCTGAGCAAGCCTGCAGACAGCAGGCCGCCTGTGGGGCGGGCAAGGCAGAAGGGCCCACAGAAGCTGTGGGTGGGTGGTCGCAGTGCAGGGAAGGAGGGAGAACGGGACGCCACCAGCTTGTCACACGCTTAGCTCTTCTGCCACAGCTGAGGGAGCTTCTATAAGGCAATGGACAAAATGGCTTTCTTGTCATCTTAAACGTCACCGGCAGCCCCCCTCACCTCCAGGGCAAGCTCTGAAGTCCCGTGTCCGTGTGTTTAGCTTGACCATTCCCTGTACCTCCTAGATGACACCCCGTCTGACCTGGACGCCCTGACAGGGCTCCGCTTCTCCACTCAGAGACACCAGCCACGCCGCTCGCTCCTTCTGGAAGATGCTGTGACCGAGGCCCACACCCAAGGCTGGGCTCGCCGGCTGATGGGACGTTTACCAGGAATCAGATGAGTTTGTTCTAAAGTCTGCTCGCCTCTTGCTTATTCTCATTGTCCTTATATAATTTAATAAATTGTGTAAGTTGATCAAATGAGTGAACAAAGTAGTTTCTTTCCTTATGAAAACCAGGTTGAGTGCTTTGGAAAGACTCAGCAGGTATGGATTCCTGATAAAAATCCCTGTTAGAGAGGACAGTGCGCATTTGAGGACCAGAATCCTGAAGGGAGCTGTGCCAGCATGTCTCCACTCCACGGGTGCTGGAGCTGGACGTGGCGGGCGCGACACCAGGAGGGCAGTGCGTGCAGGACTGGGGCACAAACCCCACACGGCCGCCCACACGGGCTCTGCATCCATTCCTACACCCGCCACACAGCGTGGCCTCCATCCTGCCCCAGCTGGGGAGGGAGACGTGCCAGCTGCACGGGCCGCGGGGGCGGGTCCACAGCACTGGTGGGAGGGGCCAGAGGAGCCACGTGTTGCTGCCAAAGGGCCGTGGGGAGGCCCTTCAGGACCCAGAGCGGGTGAGACCCCCTGAGCTGTGGGACGTGCACCTGCACAGTGAGCTCGCCTCCTCCTCCCCTGGAGTCCCCGCTCACCACGCCTTCCCCACCCTCAGTCCCAGCCGGCGGTCACAGATCAGGCCCAGCCGCCGGCTCTGCCCTCCTGACACCAGGGCCTGGGCCAGGAAGCACAGCTTGGCCTCAGGGAGCCCCGCCGGGCACCCTCGTGGCCCCGCCGGATTTTTCAGGGAACTTCCCCATATCTGCAAATGAATTCTTCCTCATGGGTGTGCGTGTGGGGGGGGGCTGCAATGCACTTGAACCCCGGTTTGTTTCTAGCAATTTACATTCAACTTCAAAAATAACTGTAGTATCTAGACTCCTGTTGGGAGACTGTTGTAATAGAAATACAATATTTTCCAAGGAAGAAACCAAACAACTTACAGTGAATGGAGGCTCTCCCTGGTCTCCGTACAATTGTAAATATAATTTTTAATGAAACAAGGTATCATACAAATGATTATTTATGCCTCTTGCCCCTATTTCAAGGAGAGAAAAACCCAGCCAGTGTTCCTGCTTTTCTCATTTTCTAATTCCTAAAGTCATTTAACAAAAACAAACAAGTAAACTGAAGGGAATGGAGAATGAATCGGTAACTCTCGAAAGAGAACCGCGGTGTCTCAGCTTTTAGATGAATTCATTTTGTTCAATGCAGATGTGTTAAATCTGTTCATATCCACATATTCGAGATGAGTTATTTTACTACATTGTTGTGCTGTATAAAATGACTTATTTCGGTGAATTAAATGCTGGGGTGTAATTTTCAAAGGAAACAGAGATTTGTAAATGCAGCCAATTTATAGCAGTGTTTCGATGTGATTATTAAATATTATGGGAAATGCATCTCATAATCTTTACCTTTTTCCTTTTGTCTATTTTTATGCGTATACAAGTTGCTGTGCGAATGGATGTTGCGTCTCCAAAAATGTCAAAGGAAATGCAACTATCGCCATTCATGGAGTTGTGTCCCCCCAGAGGACACATATATCCTCCCCCGCTGTTCACCGTCGGAGTAACTCAGACAACCGAGCGCTCAGCGCCGCGTCTCGGAGCCCGTTGCAAATCACCCTGAGAATCGGCGAGGGCGGGAAGCGGTTAAGTCCCACGGAAAAACCGTTTCCACAGCATCTCCCGTCTGCCAACATGGCGGAGCACAGAAAGTGAAGTAGTTGGTTAATGTACTTGCTAGGGATTTTTTGAGTCTTTCTTGACTCTGAAATACTTGGCCGACAACTGAAAATGAGCCCAAGGTTCTCGGAGCTGGGCGGAGGGTCGCGGACACACGCCTTCTCCAGGGCGGCCTTGCCCACTCCGTCCACACGTGGCCACAGATGCCCAGGCCACCACTGCCAGCCCGTCTCCACGGCCACGCAAGTGCTGACCTCGTGCACAGCCTTTCTCACCCTCAGCTCAGAAATCCCAAACCTCTGACCTCACTCGGCACCTGCGAGCTGCCTGCCCGCTCAGCTGGGGGGCAGCGCCCCACCTGTTCCTGCCACTGATTGCAGCCGGTTCCCCAGGACCACGTGTGAGCAAAGCCACAACAAGGGAGACACAAGAGAATGGAGCTCAGCCCTTGCCCGGGGTCGGGAAGCTGGGTGTGGGCGCCATCTGTCCCTCACAGGACACAGGGACCTGTGAGTGAGTCTGAATGTGAACGAGGTTTTAAAACCAAATATGGCTGGTGCTGCACATATGCTGTCTCGAATTTCAGGTCAGAAAAAAACACGCATAAAAATATTCTATTAAAAATAATTTAAAACAAAGCCCTTGCTTTTTCCCATTTCCTTTTGCATTTAACCCAGATTGAATGCAATAAGAAAAAGAAGGCCGGGCTGAGTGGAGAAATGAGAACTCAGGCTGGTGTCTCTTCCGGGAAAACCTCTCCCCAGCTCCCTGTCCAACAGGCAACACAAACACTGAACAAAGGAGGCAGAGAGTTGGAGCGGGAGAGAGGTTTTTAGCCCCGGATGAAGTCTCCCGGGCAGGAAGGAGACACGTGCGGGCCACACACGTCGTTCCAGCCCTGGAGTCTGTCCCCTCCCTGTGGCATTTCTTCTTAGGCGCCTGAAATAAGGGCAGGGACAGCCCAGCTGCCCAAGGTGGTGGCAGCTTCTCCCCCCAACCCCATTTAAGTGGAGCTGGAGTGATTTGGCGGCTGGATCTGGGAACCCGCCTGCCAAACCCCACCTGCCAAACCCCACCTGCTGAAGGGACTCTCTCCAGCTGTTGCCAGGAGCTCATCCTCTGCAGAGGTGTAGCAGGGAAAAAGCGCTAATAAAAAACATGATGAATCAGGAGGCGAGCCCAGAAGCCCCGTGATGAGGCCCGCCCCTGCCCTCCGGGCGGACCCCCACAGCTCTGCCGGGACCCACCTGGGCCGGGGCTCCGGGAGGCGCAGACACAGCGGGCCGGGGCCACCCACTTGGTCCCACGGTGCTGACCGAGCCTTAGGGCTCCCTGGAGCAAGGGGGTGTCCTGAGTCGCAGGAGGGGGGCGCACTGGCCAGTGGTGACAGTGCAGGCCAGCTGGCTGCTCTCGATGGCCCGGGGTCAGCATGACACCGGTGATCGGACCTTGGGGGTGTGTCCTCAGAAGCCGGGGCACCTTCCTATGGTGTGATGTCTCACTACCTCCTGAAGCAGCGCCCAGCCCCTTGTCACCAACAGTGACTCCACAAGCAAAAGACACACATTTTGTACCTCCGCGCCTAAAGGCAGGCTGTTTCTCTAAGCCCCACCCCCAGGACACAATGGTGACGCCCAACGCTGCAGGGAAGGTGGCGCTCCACTGGCTGGGGGCGACTGCGGGTCTCCGGCAGGGGCTTTCCGGAGTTGCTGTGGCGTCAGGCGATTCTTGCTTTACCTGCCGCCTCAGGCTGCACCTGGGGTTCGCCGGCCGGGGCTCAGGTCCTCATCACTCTGAATCCCCAGCTGTTTTAACACAGGAAAGACCCTCACCGCGCTTTCATTCACCTGCAAACACCTCCTGGGTGTCTGCTGTGAGTCAGGGCTGTGCTCAGGGGCGGAGGAGGAAGGACAGACTGCCCCAGACACTCGGACTCGGCAACTGGCTGCTGAGCAGAAGTAAAGGAAGACGGAGGTAACACCTTTCCACCACATTATTCCGCGACTCTGGGTCTCGCTGTGACTGTCCCTTAACCACCTCGCCACGGGCGTGACAGTGCACACATGGGACGCGCCCCTGGGCCGACCTGTGAATCCTGGGCCCGAGCTTTGGGCCCCGTCCTGAGCCGTGATATTCTGTTGCTGGAAGGGCCAGGCCCTGCTGCCCGCACAGCACACGGCAAAGGGCCAGTGTGGACTCCGAGGCTCACCCATTCCCTTCACAAGCCCCTGTCCTGTCCAGCACTGTCCAGTGCTTGGTCTGGGGGATGACAGTTTGAAGATGACCTGTCCTGTCCGTAAGAGGCTCACACCCAGAAGACAGACACAGAAACTGTCATTCAAACAGTGTCTGGCTGAGGAGCGCACAGCAAAGAAAGGGCCAGAATGTAGTGTGAGATCAGGCAGGCTTCCCGGAGGAGGTGGCATGAGATCAGGCAGGCTTCCCAGAGGAGGTGGCATGAGATCAGGCAGGCTTCCCGGAGGAGGTGAGGCTGTCATCATTGAACCGGTTACGGCTGCCTCTTTGTGGCCAGAGTTCTCTGGTCGCGTGTGAGCCCTGGGAGGCAGGGCCATTCTCAGTGGGGTCCTGCTTGGCATCCCCAGCTTCCCATGCTGCTTCTCTACAGAGATTTGGGGAAGGGAGAGGTCTGCAGGCTATGGGATGAAGGGCATTTCAGCTATATGTACAGAAAGGGGGGGGGGCGGGGAGAGAGAGGGAGAGAGAAGCAGAACCCCAGAGGCCAGACAATGACCTGGCTGAGGACAGAGGTGGGAGAGCCCCGGGGATCAGCAGCGGGAGCCTGACTCTCACAGGCAGACGTCCTGGGCTTGGTCAGCACCAGCGCGTTGCCTAGAATCTGTCTGGCTCTGCACACTGCCCCAGCCCCTCCCAGCCCATGCAGCCCTCGGGGTGTTCCCTGGCCCACGGCCACCCCGCACGAAGGCAGGGCAGTGGGACACCCTTGGCACAGGCGATGTCTGAACAGGTGGCGTGTGTCCTTCCCAAGGGCCGAGGGGCTTGCACGTTTCTGAGGGCGGCGTGTGGCCTCTTGAGGCTGCCCCAGGGCTGCACACGCCACTGGCTTGCTGGGCTGGCTTTGTGTCCCTTCTCTGAACACAGCCCCTTGTCCGGCATGGGCCACGCGGTGCTGGTCTGGACAACAGGCAGAGCCCCTCGCCCCTGTGGTCCCGCCTTGTCCTGGGAAGCCTGGAAGACTCCCTGGGCCCACCCAGCACCGCCCTCCCCACCTCTGTTTGGCAGATTTCAAGATTTCCCAACACAGGTAAAACAGGTATTTCCCCAGGCAGCTTGTACGTATGTGGCAGGCATCTCTTTTTAATCAGGGCTTTCAAAAGCAGCCGTCTGCTTCTGAGCTTTGCAAACGCTGCTTGCTGTATAAAAAGTTAGCGGGCTCGGTGCAGCAAGCCTCGTTAGCTGCCTTCGCCACCCGCTTCCTGCTAATTCCGTGATTTAACATTTTTGCCCCCGATGCTACGAGACATTCCAGGAGAGTGGGGTGACCCCGCCACGAGACCGTGGGTTTCAGAGGCGGATTTTTCCCTTTCCCCCTCTTTCGCCTCACAAATAGGAGGTTTGCAGTAATTAATGCCATTTCGTTTAATCTATAAATGTTTGAGGAAGGATGCTATTTGTTTTAAGTAGTACTTTCAGCGAGAAAATGCAGAGTCCCCTCCAATTTCTGACTTTATGCTCAAGAGCTAATGAACTGAATTCTTCGTAAACATTGGCAAAAGATGCAAATGAGCAGCCAGACTCCAAATCAGAGGGACTCGCGAGAAAGCTAATTTTACACCATTGACTCCGTAACCTTTTTGGATCAGCGGAGTGGAGGCTGATTAATCAGCCGTGATTAGCACCCATTGAAGCTTTTGACACGGGTGCATTGTTTGTTGGTTTTTTCCCTCTTTCTTTCCTCTTTCCTTCTTTTCTACTTCCCCCTGTTATTTTGTCTCCTGGGGTTAACAGTTTTTCATACATTTAACCACAGTCTGTCATCTTGGATGGGTCAGCGCTAGTCTTTGCGGACTTTTAAAATTAATACTAGGCGGTTCTCCTGTGACATGCCCTTGCCTCTGCTGCCACACTCGGCTGTTTAATTGTGGAGGTGGCCTCTTGTGGCCGCGTGTTCCCAATGTTTAGCAAGGGCTGGAAATATGGATGTTAGGAGAAAAACTGGCAGATGGCTGACAAGGCATTTTTACTCATAACACACCAGTAAAACTTTAACTCAGAAGATTTAGTGCGAGAGTGTTCCAGCCAGCAAGCTGCAGCCCTACGCAGATTTTTTTCAAACTTCTAAACTGATGGTTTTGCAAAGTGTGCGTAAGCAGCCTTTATTGATTATGATGTTAAAAATTGAAAGCGTCAGTATCATTTAGCCTGAGACAGTTTTAAAGGAAAAATGAACATTCATTTTCATTATGAACTCGAAAAGGCCAGGGCTGGTGAGGTCCACATTCATTATTTCTTAAATTCCAGAGAGGAGTTCTCTCAACCTCGTGTCTCTTAAAAAAATTGTGAGCCCTTGAAGGATCTGAATCAAACCGCACGCACCTGCTACAGGTGAGACGACAGGCGCTGGCGGGAGCGAGCTGCTGGCAGGGCACAGCCGGGCACTGCCCCGTGGCACCTGGGGGTGGTGTTCACTCTGGGCTCCGTGGGGATGGGTCTCACCCTAAGCCGTGCTAAATAGCTCAGGACCTGATAGGAGCCCCCAGAACTAGGGCCACCAGCTCCCAGCCTGCCTCGTCCCCACGGCAGGGACAGCTCCCCCGGGGGCCAGTGGGCTCTCCCCTCTAGGACACCTTCCCCCCTGTCTGCGCGTGTCCTGCCAAGGAGGAAGCTGTGTCTGGGCCTGGGAACAGCAGTGACAGGGCCACGAATCCCTGTGAGGACAGTTCAGCACCAGACAACGTGACATCCCATACTCTCCTGCTTTAATGTTAAAAATGCCCAAAGGCATTTATTTAAAAAATATTAATGGCTTAATAGTTTTTCTTAAAATGAGAAACCCTCGCTATGTTACAGAGAACAAAAACCACCACCGTAACCGTGAGAAAAGGAGGCACAGGAAGCCACTGTCCCTGCCCAGCGCCACAGAGAGCGGCGGGCTCCGGCGTCCCTCCTTCTGCGCCAGTTGCTCCTGTCCGTCTGCGGTGCTGGGGAGTCGGGCTGGGAGCAGAACCCTGACGCCAAAGAAACTCGGTGTTTCAGAAGAAATGGAAGATGCCTGAGCAGGTGCACCCCTTGCAGCGAAACACTGGCTCCCACACACTTGCCGCGGTCACACGGAGCCCTAACGCTGATGAGCCAACGCGGTGAGGGGCTGTGATCGGAACGGCTCCTGCGTTCCGGACCTTGTCAGCCACCTCGTCACCTCCATCTTACCGGTGGGAGCGGTTAGTTTCAGGAGTACTGGGTCATGTGTGTGCCAGTGGGCAGGCGCCTGGCCCAAAGTCTCCCAGCTCTTCTGGGGGAAGCCCTCCCGAGCACCTCAGCTTTTCTACGGAGACGGGAGCACTGCGCATGCATCCCGCTAGGTCCTCCCCTCCCGCAAACTCCTAGGGGCACACACATGCCTGCTTGTCGGTTCCCTCCCTCGGGCCTGGGGTCAAAGGGCCTGACTTGGCGAGGACGCTGATGATCTAAGGTGTGTGGGCTTACGGTGCGCCTTCAGCCCGGAGGCCAGGCTCTGCAAGCACTGAGAGATTAAACAGACACTCTTTCCAGATCGTTCCGGGCTGTGTCTGCTCTGAAGAAAGACTTGGCTTACGAGTTTGGGGAGCTGCTGTCCAAGTATTAAATATTTGGATAATTGGAGCAGAAAGAGTCACGGTGATGGCTGGGGCAATCCCTCTCCTATCACAGGACAAGTCCTGCCGGGGCCGCCATCTCAGGTAAATCCATTTCCTCAAAGCTGGGAGCGTCAGAGGGATGTTGGACATGTTTAATTATCAGAGAGTGTCACCGAGAGTCCCCCCCGCAGCGACCTGACAAGTGACGAAGAACTGGGCGACTGACTGTCGACGAGTGAGAGCTGCTGAGTGGCTGCGTGCCTGACTGGGGCCGGGACAAGGCACACGTGTGCACGGTCACCCAGGCAGAGCACTGGCATTGGGGGAAATCGTTTGGAGCGTGGGCAGGCGTAGCTGGCAGCATGCTCTGCGACCTGCACTACGTCCCTCGTAACCAGTGGGATCAGGAGAAAGGAGTGTGATTCTAAAGTCAGCAGCTGCGAGGCCTGAACTAGTGGCATCGAGGGACAGACCCCTTCTCTGCATGTTAACACCACATTGAGGCTACTCTCATTCAGGGCTAGTTTGGGACCCAGAAAGGTCTGTAGCTCGATGGCTGGCATGAGAGCCAGGAGGAGCCGGGAGCAGCACCGGCACCGTGGCGTCCCCTGGCTCTCAGCTCCGGGCCACTCTAGGGGTGCGATGGCACACGTTGAATCATCCGAAGTCTGCACAGACTCACGTGTGCTGGGCGGTGAGCTGGACAGAAAGCCCGCTGGTGTGTAGGAGAGCCACACGGAGAGAAAACCGACGCGTTACCTACGAGGAGTGCTTCCCACGAATCCTAGGTGAGTTCCTGATGGGACAGTGCAAGTGTCACCGTGGGTTTATTTCTGTACCAGTCCCTCCGGGTGACAGCCCCCTGTCCTGGTAATTCTAAGATAAGTCTGCTTTGAGTATCAGCCTCGTCAATAGCCCACACAGTGGTTCTCGGGACAGTGTTTGCTTCTGTTTGGTTTCTTGCCATGAACACAAGCCCCGCCCCAAGTTCCAATCTGCCTGTAGAGTGTGATGACAGCCTTAAGGGCTCACATTTTCCTTTGAGAGTCCAGGCGCTAGACACTTATTTAGTATCCCGCACGGTAACGCTGATGCCACAGGGCAGGGCAAGCACGGAGCCCACGTCACTCACATAGGGCTGTGAGGTGCGGTGCTGAGTCCCACTCCAGGTCAGCATGCGTTCAGCCCTCGTAGTGGAAACTTTGAAAATAAAGCCTGACTGTTTCTCCTGACTGACCTTCGGAAATGCATGGAGTCACAGTTGCAATGTCCAGAGAGCTCTTCCAGCTCAGTCTAAAGCCATTCAGGGTGTGGGCAGCAAAGCTCCTCTCGGCCAGGGCTTGGGAGGGACACACGCAGCTTCTCGGAGGCTCCCGGATTGCGTGGGGTGAGCCGAGTCTGGGGCGCTGTGCTGGGCTCCAAGCTCAGCCCCTCAGTGGCCGTCACTGCCTCCCAGAGGCCCAGGGACCAGCCGTAGCCGGTTTACAGTTGAGCCTGGGGGGTGATGGAGGTTCAGGAGCATGCTAAGTGTCGTGTAGGCAGCATGTGGCACAGCCAGCGGCCACACCTGGGCTCACCCCACGGCCCAGAGCTGCCTCTCCTGAGAACCCAGCCACACACATGTAGGCTCTCAGGAACTACTTGAATGAACGCACCACTGAAAGGTTAATGTTGGCCAAAGCGCTGGGGAAACTGCAGACAGCTAAGTGATGGTTCCAGTTCAGACATGACGTCTGTGACTCTGGATTAGCTATTTCCCAGGGACACATGTTAGGGTCAGAGAGGAACAGGCCTGCATCCCTTTGTCCCTTTGCAGCCTCCTGCGCCCATCCCCAGGCCACCTACTCGCCCTCACATGCAGGCGAAGAAGAACTCCGATGTCCCTGAAGCAGAGCCCGGGCAAGCCTGCCCGACCCTCTGTGTTGGGCCTCCCTTCCCACCGGCGTGGTTGGCACCCAAAGGCACCAATCACTTCCAGTCCGCTGGTCCCTGGAAGACACACCCAGATGCCTTGTGAAGGGCCGAGCATCTCCCAGGAACGTCCTCATTAAATTGCACTTAACGCCCCTTCCATAAAAACACGCCCAGCCACACCCTCCGAGCCTTCGGAGCGGGGCACACGCACACGTGCACACACGCACGCCGTCTTCAACTGAACCGTAAACTGGCGGATTCCCAGGCTTACAGTTAGTTCCCTATCAAGAATTAATGCAATATCATGCACACGCCATTACGGAACAATTCTACGCTGTGTTTTGCCAAGTGTGTTCCTATATAACAGTTTTATCACAAGTCTGACAGCCTCCATAAAAATTCCAGGCATTCCATATCAACAGCCCTCTTTGTACTAAGTTATTAAACATTAAATTTTTATTCGTCATTTGTATTCTGTTATGCAAAATAAGCTCCTTGATAAGATGTGTCTTCTTAATTGGGCCCTTGATGCTTCTTGGATCGGAGTTGTCAGATTAGCTGGAAGAGCAGGCGGTGTGTTGCGCCAGCTAGCTACCAGGAGACCAATAGCTTTGTAACAACGATATTAAGTTAGAGAGGCCAAATGGAGGGCAGCGCCCGGCTCAGGTGAGGGTTTGCATCTGTGCATGTCTTATGCTCAGGCACTTTTCTCCTGGCATCAGCAGGGCTGATGGAAATAGATTTGTTTGTTGTTTACAGCATGCAGCTGTGGGCAAGGCTGCATGGGAGTTGTAGAAGATTGAAGCAAATTTGTACTGAGACTAAAATATTGAGCTTTGCTCCCGTCAGCAGTCTCTGGAATCTTATTGTCGAAAACTTTATCTAGTTGTAACCTTCCCCAGGGTGATTTTCATTTGCAGCTGCCCTGTTCTGTCTCTCATCTCCTGTCCCCCACTGCCACCGCGGCATTAGTGCTTAGCGGGAGCCAGCCAGCCCGGCCGGAGCGCGGCTCCCCCAGCAGGGCCACGCGGAGGGGCCTGGCGACAGGGCGGCCATTTTCTCCCGCACAGCCTGCCGCCTCTTCCTGCCATTCGGACGGCTGGCCGGGCTCTGGGGACCAGGCATGCCGGCGTCCCAGCCTGTGTGGACTGCCTGAGACCTGCCAGATATGTGACAGGCGGAAGTCCTGACAAGAAAGGCTGTGTCCTGTGTTTGAGCACATTTGTGTGTCTTGTCCTGAGATACTTGTCATTTTACCATGTGAGGCGAATTTAGGAAACTGCACGTTCTTCTTTGTCTTCAGATACTGTTGAAAGGAAAGAAAAAAGGAAGGAAAAAAGCTCTCTGGGGATCCTGGAGTAATGTCAACCACTCAATGGGGACACACGGCTCCACTTTAGGTCCAGGGCACCCAGTCATCGATCTTGGATTTTCCCTGGTAGACCCTTTTGTGTCTTTAAAATGGAGAGAGAGAAAGAGAAAGACAGAATGCCTGCATGTGTCTGTCTGTGTGTGTCTCTGTGTGTGTATCTTTCTGTGTGTGTGTATGCACGTGTGTATCTGTGTGTGTGTCTGTATCTCTGTATGCTTGCACATGCCTGTGTGTGTGTGTAGATCTGCATGTGTATGTCTGTATCTCTGTGTATGCCTACACATGTCTCTGTGTGTGTGTGTGTCTCTCATGTGTGTGTGTCTCCGTGTGTAAATCTGTGTGTGTGTCTGTGTGTGTGTGTCTGTATCTCTGTGTATGCCTGCGTGTGTTGTGTGTGTATCTGTGTATGTGTGTTGTGTGTGTCTGTGTGTGTGTGTGTCTGTGTGTGTATGTGTGTGTCTCTGTGTGTGTGTATCTCTGTGTTTGCATGCATGTGTGTATCTGTGTGTGTGTGTGTGCATGTGTATGTGCATTGTGTGTGTTTTGTGTGTGTCTGTGTATGTGTGTGTGTGTTGTGTGTATGTGTGTTATGTGTGTGTATCTGTCTGTGTGTCTGTGTGTGTGCGTTGTGTGTGTTGTATGTGTGTCTGTGTGTGTCTGTTTGTGTATGTGTGTGTGCATTGTGTGTGTCTGTGTGTGTGTATCTCTGTGTTTGCATGCGTGTGTGTATCTGTGTGTGTGTGCATGTATATGTGCATTGTGTGTTTTGTGTGTCTGTGTATGTGTGTGCACATTGTGTGTGTGTGTATGTGTGTGTGCGTTGTGTGTGTGTGTGTCTGTGTGTGTCTGTTTGTGTATGTGTGTGTGCGTTGTGTGTGTGTCTGTGTGTGATGTGTGTGTGTGTGTCTGGGGGGCAGGAGGGGACACTGGGTTTCTGACCCCGAGGACACAATTCTCCAATCCCTGGCAGCTCACTGACCGTCTATTCAGGATGCTTCTGGCTGTGGGAGAGGGTGGGGGAGGGAGTGTGACACACCCTCTCTGGCCAACTCTGAGTGTCCCTGCCTAGCAGGAAAGAGCTCCTTGGGCCAATGTGCCTCCTGTGTAGCCCGCCATCCAGGTCCCTCAGGAGGAGGGCAGGCACTCTGCCATGTCCACATCCCAGGCCGGCAGGGGCCACTGCTCACTCCCCGGAGCAGTCGGAAGGGGCCACCGCCGCTCCACCATCAGCTGGGGCCGGGCTTCCTGGGAGGATGACCTTCACACTCCTTGGGCCTCTCTCCGGGTGGCGCCCCCTGCTGGTCACCCCACACGGACATGGCTGTGGGCTCTGGGGCTCAGCTAGAGCACCCGTGGGACTGTGAGCCTGTCAGCAAGTCGTGGAGCTGCCCTTGGGGCAGGGGCCTGAGTTGTCTGGCTGGGCAGCACATGTCTCCTGGAGGCTTCTCTGTGGGCGGTGGCAGGCCCACACTGCAGTGACAGTGGAGGCACCTGCAGCTGTCCCCTGGGGCCTGGGACCTCAGAGAGACCGCGTAAGGGGAGGAAGATGTGCAGCGTAGCCCTCACCTGGTCTACAGCCCTTTATTCCAATGTCCTTTTATCTGATCAGGTACCAGTGGGTGACCCTCAGCCCGCTGTGTGGAGAACACAGCTATCAGCTACACCAGTGTTTGCCACCATGCACGTCACGCTTCTATGGGGTTTTAACAACTCAAACTTTAAGTTCGAACTAACAAATGAAAAGGCATCATCTTGAGTCAGGAGCTCCAAGATGGCGGAGTAGATAAACACTCTGCCCGCTTCCTTCTGTGAAACATTAAAATTACAACTAAATTACAGAACAAGCAACCGGGAGAACCATCTGAAGTCTAGCCGAACAGAAGTCCTATGACTAAATATATAGAGAAGAAGCCATGTCGAGACTGCGAGGAGGGGCACAGACGCGAAACGGCCCCCAAACCTCTGTGCGGTGGCTGAGAACCAGGAAGGCTGTCTCGGTCACTGTGGTCCCCCCCCCCCAGAGGAGTGAGGGACCTTAGCCCCACACTGGCCTCCAGCCCAGAGCACTGGTGCCGGGAAGAGGAGCCCCCACGTCTGGCTGTGGGGATTCTGCCTGACCGCGTGGGGTGCAAGGCAGCAGGAAACCCAGGCGTCCTCTTAAAGTGGCCACACATAGACTCATTCGCTCACAAGCTCTCACCTTGGGCTCCAGCAGAGGGACGGTGACTCAGGGGGACCGCAGAGACATACAGGGGGCAGACTGAGGTGAGTAACTTTGGGGCGAGAACTGGAGGACAGTCCCCATTTCCCCTGTGTGGAATTCTCCTCCCCAGCAGCAGGCAGGTGGGCGCCATCTTTAACGTGTTGCCCCCTCCAGCCAAATCTGAATCTGATTGGCCTGGTGAGCTTCACTGCTCTTCCCTGTTGACTTACTGGGACCCCAACTCAATCAACTCCCACAACTCTAGAGGCACTTCCTGTGCCAGCAGCCAGCCCCGCCCACATTGCACACTTTTTGGGAAAACTATTAGAGTCTCCAGGCCCAGGCAGGCAGCGACTGGTCTCGGTGTGCTCTGAGACTTTTGCTGAGTCGCTCCAGGCTCAGCTCTGACACCAAACCACAGTCTACGTTAGCCTGGTGACCACAACTCTTCCCACTGTAGACCCCACCTCACCCAATTTGCATACTGCATGAGGCTTTATCAGTGGCTGAACCTTAAGGGAGCTGGCAGGTGGCGGCAGACCTTGGGGGTGTCCTGGCTTTTTGCAGAGCTACCCCAGACCCAGCACTAGTGACAGATGTCCTTGGTTCATAGCGTTGCCTCTCCCACGTGCCTCCAGGATTAGCTCAGGCAGCAAATAACTGCAGATCCATTTGTAGCTCCTATCAGGGAGTCCCCAGCCAGTCACAGGCAACGGATGACCTGGGCCTTCCCCAGAGTCCCCCCAAAGTATCCCAGAACCAACATACTTGGAGGGTGGCTTCAGACCATAGCAGAGCACTGCTCAATTAGCCCCACAAGTGGCACACACAAAGGGCCATCTCAACAGGCAACAGAGCTGCTGGGGCAAATCCCATTCAGTGGGGTAAGCCCCCTGCACAGCAGCCCATAAGCTGTGGACATGGCCAAACCCCACAGCCAGTCAGCCTGAGGGTCATTTCCACCCACTGAAGTGCCAATACCAATCAAGGCTCAACTATAACAGGGGGGCACACACACCCGCACAAGGGACACTCTTGGAGCACCAGCTCAGGTGACCAGGGACACTGTGCTACTGGGCCCCACAGGACACCTACTACATAAGGCCACCCGGCCAAGACTGGGAGACATAGAACATCCACCTAATACACAGAAACAAACAGAGAGGCAGCCAGAATGAGGAAACAGGGAAATATGTCCCAAATGAAAGAATAGGAAAAAAACACCAGAAATAGAACTAAATAAAATGGAAGCATGCGACATACAGAGACAGGGTTCAAACACTGGTTATAAGGATGCTCAAGGAACATAGTGACTTCAACACAGAGACAGCAAGCATAAAAAAGGACATAGAAACCGCAAAAAAGAACCAGTCAGGAGTGAAGAACACAATAACTGCAAGGAAGAATGCACTAGAAGGAATCACCAGTGACTAGATGAAGCAGAGGACTGAATCAGCAATTTGGATGACAAGCAGAAAACACCCAATTGGAACAGCAAAAAGAAAAAGAATCCAAAAAAATTAGGATAGTTTAAGGGGCATCTGGGACAATATCAAGTGTAACAACATTTGCACCATAGGGGAACCAGAAGGAGAAGAGAGAAAGCAAGGGATGAGAACCTAGCTAAAGAAATAACAACTAAAAACTTTCATAACCTGGTGAAGGGAACAGACATACAAGCCCAGGAAGCACAGAGTCCCAAACAAGATGAACCCACAGAGGCCAGCATGAAGACAAACCATAATTAAAATGCCAAAGGTTAGAGACAAAGAGAGAATCTTAAAAGCAGCAAGAGAAAAGCAGTTAGCTACCTACAAGGGAGCTCCCATAAGACCATCAGCTGATTTCTCAATAGAAACTTTGCAGGCCGGGAGGGAGTGGCAGGAAATACTCAGTGATGAGAAGCAAAGACATACAACCAAGATTACCCTACCCAGCAAGGCTATCATTTAGAATTGAAGGGCAGATAAAGAGATTTCTAGACAAGAAAAAGCTAAAGGAGTTCATCACCACCCAACAAGTATTACAAGGAATGTTAGAGGGACTTCTTTAAGATGGAAAAAAAAGGATAAAAAACATGAATAATAAAATGGAAACAGCTGCATATCTATCAACAATTACTTTCAGTGCAAATGGATTAATTGCTCCACTCAAAAAACATAGGAGGGCTGAATGGATAAGAAAACAAGACCCTCACAGATGCTGCCTACAAGAGACTCACTTCAGGTGAAAGATACACAGAGATGGAAAAAGCAAAGTGATGGAAAAAGATGTTTCATAAAAATGGAAATGAAAAAAAAACCCCAAAAAAAGAGCAGGAGTGGCCATACTTATACCAAACAAAATAGACTTTAAAACAAAGGCTATAACAAGAGACAAAGATCCAGTAATCCCACTTGCGGGTATTTACCTGAAGAAACCCAAATGCTACCTCAAGGGGACCTGTGCATCCATATGTTCATCCGCAGCATTGTTTACAATGGCCAAGATGTGGAGGCAGCCTGGGTGTCCGTCGATGGAAGAATGGATAAAGAGGAGGTGGTGCTTATATACAATGGAAGGGAATGGGTCCTTACCATCTGCAGCAGTGTGGGTGGACCTGGAGGGTATTGTGCTGAGTGGAGTATGACAGACAGAGAAAGACAGATGCAATGAGATTTCACTTATATGTGGAATCTAAAGAACAAAATAAACAAACAAACAGAACCAGACTCATAGATACAGAGAACATTTTGATGGTTGTCAGATGGGAGGGGGATTGAGGGTGAGTAAAAAAGGAGAAGGGATTAAGAAGTACATAATGGTTGTTACACAGTAGTCACGGGGACGTAGGGTACAGCATCAGGAATATAGTCAATAATATTGTCATAACCATGTATAGTGTCAGATGGGAACTAGATTTGTTGGGGTGATAGATGGGAGGGGGTTGGGAATGAGTTAAAAAGGGGATGGGATAAAGAAGTACAAACTGGTAGTTACAAAGTAGTCACAGGGACGTAAAGTAAAACAGGGAATATAGTCAATAATATGGTAACAACTACGGATAGAGCCAGGTGGGTACTAGACTAGTCAGATCACTTCTTAAAGTTATAAATGTCTAACCACTATGCTGTGCACCTGAAATTAATATAAAATGATATTGAATGTCAACTGTAATTTATAAATTAGAAAAGGGGGGGAGGTGAAGGGGAATAAGAGGTCCAAATTTCTAGATACAAAACAAATGAATCTTGGAGACGTAATGTACAGCATGGGGAATATAGTCAATAATACCGTGACAGCGTGGGACAGTGTCAGATGGTTGCTGGACTTGTGGTGATCACTTCTTTGGGTATATAAATGTTGAACAACTATGGTGTACCCCTAAAACTCATATAATATTGGATGTTAGCTACATTTTAATAAAAATCTTTTTTAAAAAGTATCATCTCCCAGTGTAAAATCTAAGAGAGTAAAATCTAGGTGGACCTCAGACCTGGCCGAATCAGGGACCAAATGATGGCATGAAAACTCTCTGTGTCCATCTCTGTCCTTTGTCCCTCCACGTCACCATCGTCCATGGGCAGGTGCTGTCCCAGGGGTGACGAGGTGGCGCCAGCAGTGCTAAGCGTATATTTGGCTGCTTTCAGGTCCCGGTGGAAACAGCATGCCTCGCTCAGGAAAGCACCAGCTCAAACCATGGACCCGGTTCTCATTGGCCCAGCTGGGACCAGGCTCTACCCTCAGCCGGCCCGTGTGACCGGGAGGAAGTGCTCTCAGGAGTGTCTTCTGCCTCGCCGTGGTCACTGCCCAAGGCGGGAAGTCCTCACTTAACGTCCTGGGTCGGTTCTTGGGAACTGACTTTGAGCAAAAGTACGGATACTGACACCAATTTGACCACAGGCTAATGGCTAGAAAGAAGAGTTAAGTTCCCATATATTCCTGGTCACGAAAACATCACCGAACTTCTAAATGGGACCCAAAACACTTCCAATATTAAACATAGAAATAGATGTGAGTTATGCAGACATTTAGGAAAGATGAATAAAAACACACAACATGATAATTTCCCAGCCCGCCTGTTCCAGTTCAGGACCTCGGGGCCTGGTCCTGGGGGACCCCCTGGACAGGATGCCCTTCAGTCACAGGGCCACCCACACCCACCACACTCCCTCACACTGGGGCAGTTAGACGTTGCCCGTTCAACTCGCACACACAGGAAACTGGAGGACCCGGGGAAAGCCCACGCAGATGCGCCACACCCACAGTGGCCCGGCCAGGAATCCAGGGTTTTGTTTGCTAGTTTGTTTCTTCACCAACGTTATAAAGAAATGATGTTGAATGAGATGACGTTATCCTGCTGTATATACAAATGCTGAATCATTATGCTGTCACTGAAACTATCATAATGTTCAATATGTCAATTACATCTCAGTACAATTTTGTAATTTGGCCAGAATTGGTTCACAGGTGTGTCCTTAGAACCGGGTGCTGCGCCAGCCCAGCGTGGGTGGGAAGTGGGGGAGGAGTTCGCCAACAATGTGCAGAGAGGAGGGGAGACAGGTAGACAGTGCCCTCAGGTGTTGAGGGCAGGCCCATCCCTCTGGCTATGGGCTAAGCCTTTCATGGGCGCACCTAGCTGGCCACACCCGTGCGGCCTCCGTGGTGCCCAGGCACCCTGCGATGCCCACCGCACAAAGTTTCTCGAGTGTGCTTACGTGCCTCCAGGCCTCGGATCCTTGTCCACGCAGATGCATCTGTAGGTAAAACCTGCCCACCCGTGACCCATTCTCTGATCTAGTTCAAGCCTGGCTGAAAGTCCCGCCGCCTCTGAGGCCAACTCAGGCCGCGCGCTCCCCGGAACTCTCCCCACCCCATGCCCCCATCAGCCGCTCCGCACTCTGCTTTCCACTTTCATGGCGACGTAACTCTTAGCCCAGTGTCTCCCTGCGTACCCTGCAAGTTCCAGGGGTGCTGATTCACCCTCGTGTGGGCACCTGCCCTCGTAAGCGGCAGCCCAGCTCCCCTGAGCGGAGGGGTGAGCACTTGACCACCACGCACTAAGAGTCCGAGCGGAAGGGAACTTGCAGACAACGGCCTTGGAGAAGGTTAACATTCCAGTTTTAGGATCAAGTGCCCTCCGCTTCGAGCCTCTCTGATGACATAACAAGATCTAAGTGGTCATAATAGATACAAAATTAAGGCCCCCAACTGCCACTGAGGACAAAGGATCTGACGGCCCGACGCGCCCCACACAGGCTCAGACTCACTGGGGAACGCTGAGGCCTCCACCCGTCTCCCCACACAGCTCCGCGCATGATAAAAGACAGGCATTATCTACATTCTAAATACAGATAGGTTAATGAAAGATCACGATTTTCTGGTAATCCATAATTCTCCGGAGATAAAGGCCCCCTTCCTATACATTCAGAGCCAATAGCCACTGGGCCGGGTGGCCTTGGTTTCAGCTCCTGGCTGTGTTTTGACATTTCAAATTTGTAGAGGTCATGTGTGTAGCAGGAATGGCTTGCTAGAACACTGATGATAATATTCCTGGCAGGCTCAGGCGCTGGAAATTCCGGTTTCAAGATATCTCATTATCTGCAGGTGCCGTAATGGGGAGCTGAATGCAGAGCTGTCAATCACGGAGGAGCATTTGGAAACGAGCAGCCACATGAAAGCTTTCCCTGACGTAGCCCCGGCTCCACGGAGGGGGAAGGAAGCTCAAAGAAACTGTCTCGCAAGCAGTTCGGCAGCATCAAGCGAAACACCGGTGGCCCCGGCCATCTGAGGTGTGGTGCCACCACCACCACCAGGCCGCGGAAGGCCTCGTGGCGTCCTTTCTCCAGAGCCAGCCTCGCTCGGGCAGACACCACCGTGGCACAGGTGTTGCGGCTGCCCCGCCTTCTGACCTGGCGTGTCCCCAGGAAGACCACATCACGGAGGCACGGCCATACGTTTGCTACCAGAACTAGGCGCCATTGCGGCTCCCCGAGAACGAGCCCCCCTACAGGTCCTGATAAAGGACCCGGCTTTCCCGGGTCTGCAGCTCCAGCTCCATGCCGTTCTCAGCCTCCATAACTACGCGAGCCAGTTCCCATAGGAAAGCTCCCCTTACATATATGTGTGCTCTCTCGGTTCTGCTTCTCTGGAGAAGCCTGACTAGTACCCAGGGAGAGAGGAATTTGCTGTGTCCTAGGCAGAGGACAGACAAATGGGCTGAGGCTTAACATGAGGGTTCAAGGGTGAGACCTGGAAGTCAGCAGACTTGGAATCAAATCCCAACCTGACCACTTACTGACAGTGCGATCATCAGCAAATTGTCTCTCTGTGCCCCAGTTTCCTCTCCTGTAGCGTAATCCCTCCCGTGTAAGGCTAGTGATACAGTTGGAATAGATACTGTGTGGGGGGGGGGCTTAGTCCAGCATCTGGAACGGGAAAGGAATTCAGTAGATGTTTCTAGTTTGTCTTTATGTTACGTCAAAATCCAACAGTCCTCTTCCTGTCGAAAGAGGAAACACTGCTTCTGGAAGTAGTGAGTTTCCCGTTGTCAGGAGTGATCAAGTAGACCCAGGGGGGACATCGGCAGGAACCCTTTTCTTTACAAAGGGCTTGAAGAATGTTTATGTAACGAAAAGTTACTTTTCACTTCTGAGCCTCCAGGCTTTGCAGGGTGCTCAGAAAAGAATCAGGCACCATAGGAATGTGTGTGTGTGTGTGTGTGTGTGTGTGTGTGTGTGTGAGTGTGTTTGTGTGCGCATGCGCTCACACATACATACGGGCTGACACATAAGACAACCAATTGGGCTTCTAGCTATTATGGCAATTTTTAAAAAAATAAAGTGAATGATTAAGATAACTTTAATTCACTTTAAATGGAAATGTCAATATCATAGATATTTGTCCCTGCTACCGCTACTGTCCCCACTTCCAAAAGCAAGCAGACGCTGCGCCATGTCTTCATGAGGTCGAGAGAGGCTGTGGCACCCACAGAGGCTTGGAACCGCGGGGACAGCCTGGCAGCGCCGAGAGGGAAGGGACATTTCAGGGAAGGCAGCGCGATGGGAGAGGAGGCACGTGCAGGCCTTCTCTGTGGCTCTGCGGACAACTTCCCTACATGTCAGTCCCTGAAAGTGACTTATCTGGAAGCCAGACTGGACTGTCTCATGAAAATCTATAAAGAAAGTACTTTAATTTTTTTTTAATTAAAACAACGGGGGTGCGGGGGGGGGGAGTGCCAGGTGAGTGTTTGGCTCTGGCTTCCTGCCCTGAGCCCTTTGATGTCCTTTCCTGCCTTGGCAGTCCTCCCACCCAAGCTTCCCTTCCTGCTTCGAGGAACACCAACACCGCTGGGGTTTCTGTTGCTGATGGTGTTTGCTTTTGAGCAAACGTCGAAGTCTGGGCCACGTTGAACCCAGTGACCGAGTGTGGCTGGCAGGGCAGGTGTTGGAGGGAGACTACTGGGGTAGGGGCACAGCAGGCGTTCCCCGAAAGCCCCTGAGGCCTCCATGTCTGCTTAGCTCACATGTAGGGAGCTGAGTTCCCAGGAGACCAATACAAGGAGAAGCCATTTAATGCTCTTTCACTCCATCGGTGGGGATATATTATACATTTCAAGAAAGTTTCCTTTTACCTCAAAGTATAATCTGGCCTTGGATTTTTTAAATTAGTTTCAGGTGTACAAAACAATGTAATAGTTAGACATTTACACCCCTCACAAAGCGATAACCCCTCCCACCCAATCTGCTACGCCTCTGACATCGTATGTAGCTGTTATAATTCCATTGACTCTATTCCCTGTGCTGTGCTCCATATCCCATGACAATATGTATATAGAATTACAGTTGACATACAATATTATTCAGCTTCAGCTTCAGGTGTACAATGCAGTGGTCCAGCATCTACACTGTCCATGAAGTTGTCTCCCTAATAAGACAAGTGCCCATCTGACACCCTACAAAATCGTTAAAACATTATTGACTATATTCCCAAAACTGTCTTTCATATCCCCATAGCAATATAAACATATGGGATTACATCAAACTTAAAAGTTTTTTTCATAGCAAAGGAAACCATCAATAAAACGAAAAGACAGCCTCCTGAATGGGAGATGATATTTGCCAATGGTACATCTGATAAGGGGTTAATATCCAAACTTTATAAAAAACTCATACAGCTCAACACCAAAAAATCAAACAACCCAATTAAAAATGGGCAGAGGACATGAAGAGATGTTTCTCTAAAGAGGACATACAGATGGCCAACAGGCATATGAAAAAATGTTCAACCTCACTAATCATTAGAGAAATGCAAATAAAAACCACAATGAGATACCTTCTCAATCTGGTCAGAATGCACAGCATAAATAAATCAACAAACAACAAGTGCTGGTGAGGCTGTGGGGAAAAGGGAACCCTGGTGCACTGTTGGTGGGACTGCAGACTGGTGCAGCCACTATGGAAATCAGTACGGAGGTTTCTCAAAAAACTGGAAATGGAACTACCATATGACCCAGCAATTCCACTCTTGGGTATCTATCCAGAGAAACCCAAGACTCTATTTCAAATAAATATATGCACCCTTATGTTTATTGCAGCGCTATTCACAACAGCCAAGACTTGGAAACAACCAAAATGCCCATCAGTAGACGACCGGATTAAGAAACTGTGGTACATTTACTCAATGGAGTATTACTCCGCTATAAAGAAGAATGAAATCGTACCATTTGCAACGATATGGATGGACCTAGAGACTATTATGTTAAGTGAAATAAGTCAGTCGGAGAAAGACAAATACCATATGATTTCACTTATATGTGGAATCTAAAAAACTGAATGAACGAGCAAAGTAAACAGAAGTGGTCTCAGAGATATAGAGGAACAACTGATGGTTGCTAGATGGGAGGGGGGTGGGGATGAGGGAGAAGGGGAGGGGATTAGACAGCACAAATTGGTAGCCACAATATTGCCATCATCTGGGTTTATTAACTAACTTCCACCCAAGAAAAGCTAACCTGGAGAGTCCTTGGCTGTTGGCCCAGGTGAGAAGCCTGCTGGCTGAGTCTGTAACCACAGGACCAGCGGAGCTGACCTGCTTTTCAGAGACAACAGCCCCTTCACCACAGGCCATGCAACCAAAGTGAGCGCCCAGACCACTGTGACCTCCAGCCGCACCCGGAACCAATCTGCCCCCACTGCCCGCGCGCACACACTCACACACGCTCACACACACTCTCACAGACACACACTCACACACACACTCTCACACTCACACACACTCACAAACACACACACTCACAAACACACACACACACGGAACCAAAGGACGAACACAAATGGAACTTGAACACCGGGACCTCTCAGAAGTGGACGGTCTGCTGTCCAGGAAGACGGTGCTGACGCCCCTTTACCGTAAACCTCCAGGCTCCCAGGTCAGCAAGTAACACTCGCCGCCAGCACACACCTGGCCCCTAAACCCTTAACCAGGTCCGGGGAGCAGGACGGGTCTGAGGCACCTCTAGGTCCCCGTCTTCTCGGTCGGTAAACCTCCCCTTACTCCATTCTCTGATGCTTTGCTTTTTCGCCTTTTGAAGCTTCGGCCACACGGACTTTGGACCGGTGACAAGTTCACAGCAGCCACACCCCATTGCGCTGTCCCAGCACGTCTTCCTCCGCCACCTCCTCACCTCCCACCCTAAACTTGCTTTCAGAGTTGGTCTGTTCCACCCCATCGTGCCTGGAAAGATACTGCATGCTAAGGGAAGCATCTCCACTTTTATTTAATGGTCTTTATTTCTTCCGTTTTGCCTTTTGGAAAAACGTGATGAAAGCCAATGTGGGTTGTAAGGTTGCCTTTGCCAGGCTGCATGTCCGTAAGGAAGTCCCATAACATCTCTGAACAGCAGGTACGAAGATGACAGTAACTCGCCTGGAGGGCCACTGCGAATATCAAGTGACATGTGCTGAAAAGGCCCATAATGCCATCAAAGCACAAATAATGAAGGTCCCTCCCTCCTTCCTTCCTTTCATCCTTCCTCCTTTCCTTCTTTCCTTTCTCCCCTCCTTCCTTCCTTTAAAGAATGAATAAAAGACACTCCAACGCCGGCCAGAAAACAGGACTAAATGATCCTTTTATTGTGCCATGAGTCATGAAGCGCGTAAAACGACGTCATCCCTTCTGAGTGGAGGCGTGCAGCCCTTGTCAAGGGGCCTCAGCACTCAGGCTCCGGGCTGCTGCCCCCCCCGGCGCCCCCCTCCCCAGGGCCAGCCGGGCCTCAGGACAGGCTCCCTCCCAGGGCTCCCACTGCAGACCAGAAGGGAATACCCTGCAGTATGAAAACCTTGCTGTGGAGACTGACGCACATTTTACTTTAAAATGTTTAAGTTGATTGATTCTTTCTGACAACATTTTCTTAAAGGCTTTTTTACCCCACTAATGAATCAGCCTCGGTGAAAGCCTGTGATTGACAGAGCCACAGGCTGACAGCCTCGAGTTTCTGCAGACTGAGGGTTTCCTGCAGGCTGTCTGGCCCAGGTGAGCAGTGAGGGATGGGAGGCACGTACCAGGTGCGTCACTCCCGTGTTGGAACGCAGCCTCCGGTACCTGGTGCGGCTCTCATGCGCGACAGCCTTCTCCTGTCTATGTTGCCCAGATAACTGCTTCAGAGCTTTTTGAATTCAACAAACACTTCTGGAGTCTCTGGGATTTACATGCTGGATGGTGACAAAGTAGGTCAGAAAGGGTCCCAGCCCTCAAGCCACTCAGTCTCGCCAGGTAACCAAACAGGTGAACAGCAGCCGCACCAACTGGCCCTGCTGTCAGTGGTGTCCCTGGGCTGAGATGGCCGTAATGCAGCTGTGGACAGAGCTGAGCCTCAGGACACAGGGGCACGGCGAGCCGACAACGGCCAGGAAAGACATCTCAGCGCATTTAATCCCTTGTCACGCGGGCCCCTGAAGTTCAAGGGCAACTTTTCTATCCCTGCCAGGGCGGCAGGTCTGCGGAGGGGTGCCACAGCCCTGGGGCTTGAACGTTACCTTCTACAGTGTCAGGGAGGTCCTCCACAGGGACATG
Source organism: Hipposideros armiger (assembly GCF_001890085.2). Lineage (NCBI taxonomy): Eukaryota > Metazoa > Chordata > Mammalia > Chiroptera > Hipposideridae > Hipposideros > Hipposideros armiger. The sequence goes on from NW_017731354.1 coordinate 1,160,061, forward strand.
GAACCAGTCAGGATTGAGTCAGCGAGGGGAGGGGAGCCCATGTTTACAAAGACATCTCTGATGGTGGCACAAGGCAGACTGGGGATGGATAAAGGACAAGGGCCCCAGGACGGCCCACTGACGGCCACGAGCGGCTCTGTGGACTCAGAGTTTAGTCGTGTCAGGGTGGGTAGCTCTGGTCTCTCTCCCATCCACCAGGCCAGCGGTCAAGCAGTTTGGCCATGAGCTGCCAGCTGAAGTGATGGTGGTGCGTCCAAGGGGACACGTCCCACAGATGTGTGAGTTTAAGAGCATTTAAGAGTGCGATCAGGGCTAAAGATGCTTCAGAGCCTATTAAATAATGAGGTGAGGGGACAGTACTGGTGAGTCAGTTATTCAGAATGAACGACGCTGGTACCTGTGGAGCACAGTGGTTCCGACTCTGCTGCTTACACCCCAGTCACAGCCTGTCCGTGCCCACCCCACCTCCCACCATCCATCCCACTGTCCAGCTGTTTGACCAGTTGAACAGTCATTCATGTCTGACCCAGGGACGCTTTGCTGGGAGCTGACTGCTTGGAGCGTGAGGGTGTCCTGTCTGTACCCCTCACACCCCAGGACACACAGGTGGGGGCTGAGGGTGGGCCCCAGATGCAGGGGTGTGCAGGCAGCCTATCAGGTGCTGGGTGTGGCTGCAGCCCCTCAACGAGTGGTCTGCATGTTCACCTGTGAAAGAACCTACGCCTCCCCACATTTCGGGGTGACTTATTTTGTTTGATCAGGTAGTGGGATTATCCTTGTGTCAGTTTTTAATTTATGGCATTTAATTATGCATTTCATTGTAGCAATTAAAAAAGAGTAGCACACACAGCCTTGGGTTAAGTGGCTCCATTGACCACAGTGGCGTTCCAAAAGGGACGGGAAACTGCAGGCACCCTCTGAGTCCTCCAGCAGACACAAAGCCGTCATGGCGTCACTCTGCTGGCTCCGGCCGCTCCCCAGGCATCGCTTCCTCCTGGTTGCTGAAGGCTCCTGCCACTTTATCGTGGTTTAAAATAGGAGGGGATGAACAGCACCCCCCACTTCACGCTTTGTGCCTTCATGGGATTTCACCCAGAAACGCAGGCATAAAAAACACGACGTCGACAAAGACCCCTTTCACTTTCCCAGGAGAAATCTGGAGCAAGAGAAAAAAGGTGCGACGGTCCCCACCCAAGTGCCCTGATGGGAAAGTGGCCTTCAGAGGACCTCAAAGAAAACCCCGCCAAGATCCACGGTGGGTCACAGCCTGTCTCCCGGGCAATGCTTCAGAGAGTGACATGACGGAGCCAGTAAATTACAGATTCTTCCAGGAATGGTGCCAGAGAACTTGACATTTCACATTCACTCACACATTGGCAGCTGTCACCATGGGTAACAAAATGCAGGCACTACCTACGGCTCAATAGGTAGCCCGTCCCCCAGAATTTAGAAACACCCATCTTAATCCCTGACAGCCCAGTGGCCAGGGGTGTGACTGCAGATGCAATTCTGATGATGCATTGCTGCGTGCACGTAGCAGGAAGAGCGCGCGTGAGCGTGTGAGTGCGTTAGCACAGAAACAAGGAAGCAGACGGCTTTGGACCACGCAGGCTTGGCTTTGGATATTTTCACTTTCTTCTGTGTGAGCTCCCTTATTACTAAAATAGGGTATTGTCGTTGAGCATAATGGAGAAAATTCAGATGAAACAGACAAGGGAAAATTTGAGAACGTCTTTAACCCTCTACCCACATATAATGATCACTTTTTGTTGCAAATCCTTTGAGATGTATATATATATATATATATATATATATATATATATATATATATATATGTAGTAAGAGATAATATATTGTATATAATTAACAAATGAATAATAGAATGCAGTATATTATTTTATACACATGCACACACCTTCTCTCCTAAATTCAATGACACCATCAGTCATAAGAAACACCATAGCTTCTTTGTTTGCAGAGGGGGTGGAACGATACTAAATGAACACAAAAATGTTTTTTTCTCCACAATAAAATTTTCCGTTATCCATTTACTTTCATTCTGGTTTACTCCTCTAAATCACAATTAAAGTTGTCAAAATTTGAATCTATGCTTTCCTCATGTTCAATTACTCTTGGCGTGAGTTCATGGGAATGCTGCTTTTTTCAAAATCCACATTGGTAAACTTGATTTTGATATCTTCAAACACTTTTATGATTGACAGTCTGTCTTTGAAGCACATAAAAATATTAAGGTTTTGTCTGCATTTCCTATTTGATGAAACTATGAAATAAACTTTTCGTCGTTAATTCAGACGTAAATTCTTTGAAGACAAGGGTCTTCCCTTGAAAGTCAGTTAGAAGTTCTGGGCAGATGGGTTTTGGTGCTGACAGAAATTCTCCACGAGCTGGACCCCGGGTCCACTTCACTGTGAATTCCTTCGTCCGTCCCTAAGGACCTGGAGGTTTCTGCCACCTTTAGTTGCACTGTCAGGGCTGTGATGGTCAGTCTTCTTTGTCCACAGTAAGGTATTGGTTTTGTCCAGAATAGTGGCAATATCTTTGTAAAGACATTGCTTGCAATTGACAACCAGGGATCTAAATTTCAGTCAGCATCGTGTCTTCAGTTAGCATGCTGCCCATGCTAAATGCTAATGAGTCTCAGCAGAGGTGAGGTTCTGACAAACAGGTGCACGTCCACCCAGCACTGAGTTGGCCTGTGCACACATAAAGACCAGGCCCCAAGGGGCTTGCCCAGGGCCACCCAGTGGCTCTTAGTACTGATTATAAGAGTCAGAGGGCCCATGTTTGAATCCAGGCTCACCACTTGCCAGCTCGGGGCCTTTGGCAGCTCTCTAAACTGCTTTATGGAGACTGTGAAGATGAAATGAGCAAAGTCACAGGGTCTTAGCCTCAAGCCTGGCATGTCTCACAGGCTCAATAAACACTTCCTCCTCCACCATCACCATCACCACCACCATCATCACCACCACCATCATCACCACCACCACCACCACCATCACTGCCATCACCACCATCACCACCACCACCACCACCATCACTACTGTTACTATTACCATTACTATCACCACTGTCACCACCATCCATGATTATTTTATTATGTGTCAGTTTTGTTCCAAGCTCTTTGCCTCTATTAACTCATTAAATCCTCACTCTTGTCTGACAAGGCAAGCACTGTTATCTACCTTTACAGATGAGGAAACTAAGGCATGGTAGGGTTAAGTAATGTGCCCCATATTACTTAGCTAGTAAGCAGTGAAGCCAGGACTGAACCAGCTGGTTTGGCTCCAGCAGCCTAAGTACTCTGCACCTTGTACTGTGTAGAATGTGTATATTTCCATAAATCTGCATTATACAGGCTTATATATTGCACACCCCTCCCACCTACCGCATGTCTCCACACTTCCCACAATGCATCCTTTGTCATGGCAGCAGTGCAGCCTACTGTATGCAGAGATGATGGCTCTCGGCTGTTTCCTTATTGTTGGATGTTTAGCTCATTTGCAATGTTTCAGCAAAAGCTTGGTAGCTAAATCTTGACACACATCTAGGATTATTTTTTAGAGCAAATTGCCAGAAGTGGTATCGCTGGGTGGGGTGGCTGTCCATCTGGCTGACGAGGGCCAAGTAGTTTCCTGAGAAATAGGGCTTCCAGTGCTAAACCCAACGGTCCAGGAGTGAGGGGACAGGATGATTGGGTCACGAGACATTTTTGCATCCATGTCATTTGCTAAAATATTCTGATGGCTGTAGCCCCTCTACCATTGGGTTGATGGTTCACTGTAAAAATGGGGGAGGAAAGGAAGGGGGTCTGTCCAGATGGCCTTTGGCGAGTGGTCCCAGCCGTATCCGTGGGGTTACCATGGGGACAATGGATGTTTAGGCTCAGAAGGCATCAAGGCAGGGACCAGGGAATACAAGGGGACACACAATGTCAGAAGAATGAGAACCAGAAGAGGGTGGGGGCAAGGTCACGGCCACTTTGTGAAGCCAGAGCCGGTGTGGCTAAGGATGGCGACGTGTATTGTGCTGACAGCAAGACCTGTGTCAGTTTCTGAAGTCAGCGCAGGACTCCTCCATGCTGGGCTCTCCTCTCCTTCCTCAGTTCAGCGCCGTTTCCCTGAATGCCTGCTCTCTGCCAAGTTCTCCGCGTGTCTCTGAGAAGGCGCATTCCAGGCCCTTCGGTGCTCCTCCTTGCAGACACCCTCACCTACCTCCATTTGTTCCTCCATTAAGCAAATATTTACTGGTCCCAGGATTGTGGCAGTCTTCATGGGATTTACACACCTCCTTTTCCCCAGCTAAACACATTCTTAGGAGAAAACCTGTTCTCAGTCTTGGTGGATACACTTTTTTTTTTAAGATTTTTATTGGGGAACTGGGGGGATGGGAACAGTGCTGGGGAATTGGGGGAAGGGGAACAGACAAGTTGCTGTCCTTTTGTTCTTCAGTCTAGTTGTGGAGGACGTTGCTTCACT